>NW_025729020.1:0-23091 GCF_021461385.2 Schistocerca piceifrons | reverse complement strand
TACAAAAGGCACAATGCCAACTTGAAGACAAGAGGACTGACATTCGAAATTTCTATGATTTGAACCACTCCTGTGCGTCCAGTTTTAGATTCCGATGCTTCACTTCAGGTTAACTGTATCCCTTGGACCTTCTGATTGACGATGAAACACAGAAATTGCATCCGAATTTAATACAAAAGGCACATTACCGATTTAAGTACAAGAGGAGTGAGTCTCTAACTTTCTATGATTTAAACTTCTTCTGTGAGTCCAGTTTTGGATTCCGATGCTTCACTTCAGGTTTACTGTATCCCTTGGATCTTCTTATTGACGATGAAACACAGAAATTGCATCCGAATTTAATACAAATGGCTTATAGCCGACTTAATTACAAGAGGACTGACACTATCACTTTCTATGATTTGAACCTCTCTTGTGAGTCCAGTTTTAGATTCCGATGCTTCACTTTAGGTTCTTTGTATCCCTTGGACCTTCTTATTGACGATGAAACACAGAAATTGCATCCGAATTTAATAAAAATGGCACAATGCCGAGTCAAGTACAAGAGAACTGACACTCTAACTTTCTATGATTCGAACCTCTCCTGTGAGTCCAGTTTTAGATTCCGATGCTTCACTTCAGGTTTACTGTATCCCTTGGACCTTCATATTGACGATGAAACACAGAAATTGCATCCGAATTTGATACAAAAGGCACAATGGCGACTTAAGTACAAGAGGACTGACACTCTAACTTTCTATGATTTGAACCTCTCCTGTGAGTCTAGATTTGGATTCCGATGCTTCACTTCAGGTTTACTGTATTCCTTGGACCTTCTTATTAACGATGAAACACAGAAATTGCATCCGAATTTATTCCAAATGGCATAATGCCGACTTCATTACCAGAGGACTAACACTCTCACTTTCTATGATTTGAACCTCTCCTGTGAGTCCAGTTTTAGATTCCGATGCTTCACTTCAGGTTTACTGTATCCCTTGGACCCTCTTATTGACGATGGAACACAGAAATTGCATCCGAATTTAATATAAATGGCACAATGCCGACTTACGTACAAGAGGTCTGACACTCTCACTCTCTATGATTTGAACCTCTCCAGTGAGTCCAGTTTTAGATTCCGATGCTTCACTTCAGGTTTACTGTATACCTTGCTCCTTCTTATTGACGATGAGACACAGATATTGCATCGGAATTTAATACAAAAGGCACAATGCCGACTTAAGTACAAGAGGACAGACACTCTAACTTTCTATGATTTGAACCCCTCCTGTGAGTCAATTTTTAGATTCCGATGCTTCACTTCAGGTTTACTGTATAACTTGGACTTTCTTATTGACGGTGAAACACAGAAATTGCATCCGAATTTAATACCAAAGGCACAATGATGACTTAAGTACAAGAGGACTGACACTCTCAGTTTCTACGATTTGAACCTCTCCTGTGAGTCCAGTTTCAGATTCCGATGCTTCACTTCAGGTTTACTGTATACCTTGCACCTTCTTATTGACGATGAAACACAGAAATTGCATCTGAATTTATTACAAAAGGCACAATGCCGACATAAGTACCAGAGAACTGACACTCTAACTTTCTATGATTTGAACCTCTCCTGTGAGTTCAGTTTTAGATTCCGATGCTTAACTTCAGGTTTACTGTATCCCTTGGACCTTCTTATTGACGATGAAACACAGAAACTGCATCCGAATTTAATACAAAAGGCACAATACCGACTTAAGTACAAGAGGAGTGACACTCAAAGTTTCTATGATTTGAACCTCTCCTTTGAGTCCAGTTTTAGATTCCGATGTTTCACTTCAGGTTTACTGTATCCCTTGGACCTTCATATTGACGATGAAACACAGAAATTGCATCCGAATTTAATACAAATGAGACAATGGCGACTTATGTACAAGAGTACTGACACTCTCACTTTCTATGATTTGAACCTCTCCTGTGAGCCCAGTTTTAGATTCCGATGCTTCACTTCAGGTTTTCTGTATCCCTTGGACCTTCATATTGACGATGAAACACAAAACTTGCATCCGAATTTAATACAAATGGCACAATGCCGACTTAAGTACAAGAGGACCGACGCTCTCACTTTCTATGATTTGAACCTCTCCTCTGAGTCCAGTTTTAGATTCCGATGCTTCACTTCAGGTTTACTGTATACGTTGCACCTTCTTATTGACGATGAAACACAGATATTGCATCCGAATTTAATACAAAAGGCACAATACCGACTTAAGTACAAGAGGAGTGACACTCTAACTCTCTATGATTTGAACCTCTCCTGTGAGTCCAGTTTTAGTTTCTGATGTTTCACTTTTGGTTTACTGTATTCCTTGTACCTTCTTATTGACGATGAAACACAGAAATTGCATCCGAATTTAATACCAAAGGCACAATACCGACATAAGTACAAGAGGAGTGACACTCAAAGTTTCTATGATTTGAACCTCTCCTTTGAGTCCAGTTTTAGATTCCGATGTTTCACTTCAGGTTCACTGTATCCCTTGGACCTTCGTATTGAAGATGAAACACAGAAATTGCATCCCAATTTAATACAAATGGCACAATGCCGACTTAAGTACAAGAGGACTGACACTCTCACTTTCTATGATTTGAACCTCTCCTCTGAGTCCAGTTTTAGATTCCGATGCTTCACCTTAGGTTTACTGTATACCTTGCACCTTCTTATTGACGATGAAACACAGAAATTGCATCCGAATTTAATACAAAAGGCACAATGCCAACTTAAAGACAAGAGGACTGACATTCGAAATTTCTATGATTTGCACCTCTCCTGTGCGTCCAGTTTTAGATTCCGATGCTTCACTTCAGGTTAACTGTATCCCCTGGACCTTCTGATTGACGATGAAACACAGAAATTGCATCCGAATTTAATACAAAAGGCACATTACCGATTTAAGTACAAGAGGAGTGAGTCTCTAACTTTCTATGATTCGAACTTCTTCTGTGAGTCCAGTTTTGGATTCCGATGCTTCACTTCAGGTTTACTGTATCCCTTGGATCTTCTTATTGACGATGAAACACAGAAATTGCATCCGAATTTAATACAAATGGCTTATAGCCGACTTAATTACAAGAGGACTGACACTATCACTTTCTATGATTTGAACCTCTCTTGTGAGTCCAGTTTTAGATTCCGATGCTTCACTTTAGGTTCTTTGTATCCCTTGGACCTTCTTATTGACGATGAAACACAGAAATTGCATCCGAATTTAATAAAAATGGCACAATGCCGAGTTAAGTACAAGAGAACTGACACTCTAACTTTCTATGATTCGAACCTCTCCTGTGAGTCCAGTTTTAGATTCCGATGCTTCACTTCAGGTTTACTGTATCCCTTGGACCTTCATATTGACGATGAAACACAGAAATTGCATCCGAATTTGATACAAAAGGCACAATGGCGACTTAAGTACAAGAGGACTGACACTCTAACTTTCTATGATTTGAACCTCTCCTGTGAGTCTAGATTTGGATTCCGATGCTTCACTTCAGGTTTACTGTATTCCTTGGACCTTCTTATTAACGATGAAACACAGAAATTGCATCCGAATTTAATCCAAATGGCATAATGCCGAATTCATTACCAGAGGACTGACACTCTCACTTTCTATGATTTGAACCTCTCCTGTGAGTCCAGTTTTAGATTCCGATGCTTCACTTCAGGTTTACTGTATCCCTTGGACCCTCTTATTGACGATGGAACACAGAAATTGCATCCGAATTTAATAAAAATGGCACAATGCCGACTTACGTACAAGAGGACTGACACTCTCACTCTCTATGATTTGAACCTCTCCAGTGAGTCCAGTTTTAGATTCCGATGCTTCACTTCAGGTTTACTGTATACCTTGCTCCTTCTTATTGACGATGAGACACAGATATTGCATCGGAATTTAATACAAAAGGCACAATGCCGACTTAAGTACAAGAGGACAGACACTCTAACTTTCTATGATTTGAACCCCTCCTGTGAGTCCATTTTTAGATTCCGATGCTTCACTTCAGGTTTACTGTATCACTTGGACTTTCTTATTGACGGTGAAACACAGAAATTGCATCCGAATTTAATACCAAAGGCACAATGATGACTTAAGTACAAGAGGACTGACACTCTCAGTTTCTACGATTTGAACCTCTCCTGTGAGTCCAGTTTCAGATTCCGATGCTTCACTTCAGGTTTACTGTATACCTTGCACCTTCTTATTGACGATGAAACACAGAAATTGCATCTGAATTTATTACAAAAGGCACAATGCCGACATAAGTACCAGAGAACTGACACTCTAACTTTCTATGATTTGAACCTCTCCTGTGAGTTCAGTTTTAGATTCCGATGCTTAACTTCAGGTTTACTGTATCCCTTGGACCTTCTTATTGACGATGAAACACAGAAACTGCATCCGAATTTAATACAAAAGGCACAATACCGACTTAAGTACAAGAGGAGTGACACTCAAAGTTTCTATGATTTGAACCTCTCCTTTGAGTCCAGTTTTAGATTCCGATGTTTCACTTCTGGTTTACTGTATCCCTTGGACCTTCGTATTGAAGATGAAACACAGAAATTGCATCCCAATTTAATACAAATGGCACAATGCCGACTTAAGTACAAGAGGACTGACACTCTCACTTTCTATGATTTGAACCTCTCCTCTGAGTCCAGTTTTAGATTCCGATGCTTCACCTTAGGTTTACTGTATACCTTGCACCTCCTTATTGACGATGAAACACAGAAATTGCATCCGAATTTAATACAAAAGGCACATTACCGATTTAAGTACAAGAGGAGTGAGTCTCTAACTTTCTATGATTTGAACTTCTTCTGTGAGTCCAGTTTTGGATTCCGATGCTTCACTTCAGGTTTACTGTATCCCTTAGATATTCTTATTGACGATGAAACACAGAAATTGCATCCGAATTTAATACAAATGGCATATAGCCGACTTAATTACAAGAGGACTGACACTATGACTTTCTATGATTTGAACCTCTCTTGTGAGTCCAGTTTTAGATTCTGATTCTTCACTTCAGGTTTACTGTATCCCTTGGACCTTCTTACTGACGATGAAACACAGAAATTGCTTCCGAATTTAATACAAAAGGCACGGTACCGACTTAAGTACAAGAGGAGTGAGTCTCTAACTTTCTATGATTCGAACTTCTCCTGTGAGTCCAGTTTTAGATTCCGATGTTTCACTTCAGGTTTACTGTATCCCTTGGACCTTCATATTGACGATGAAACACAGAAATTGCATCCGAATTTAATACAAATGAGACAATGGCGACTTATGTACAAGAGTACTGACACTCTCACTTTCTATGATTTGAACCTCTCCTGTGAGCCCAGTTTTAGATTCCGATGCTTCACTTCAGGTTTTCTGTATCCCTTGGACCTTCATATTGACGATGAAACACAAAAATTGCATCCGAATTTAATACAAATGGCACAATGCCGACTTAAGTACAAGAGGACCGACGCTCTCACTTTCCATGATTTGAACCTCTCCTGGGAGTCCAGTTTTAGATTCCGATGCTTCACTTCAGGTTTACTGTATACGTTGCACCTTCTTATTGACGATGAAACACAGATATTGCATCCGAATTTAATACAAAAGGCACAATACCGACTTAAGTACAAGAGGAGTGACACTCTAACTCTCTATGATTTGAACCTCTCCTGTGAGTCCAGTTTTAGTTTCTGATGTTTCACTTTTGGTTTACTGTATTCCTTGTACCTTCTTATTGACGATGAAACACAGAAATTGCATCCAAATTTAATACCAAAGGCACAATACCGACATAAGTACAAGAGGACTGACACTCTCACTTTCTATGATTTGAACCACTCCTGTGAGTCCAGTTTTAGATTCCGATGCTTCACTTCAGGTTTACTGTATCTCTTGGACCTTCTTATTGAAGATGTAACACAGAAATTGCATCCCAATTTAATGCAAATAGCACAATGATGACCTGAATACAAGAGGACTGACACTCTCACTTTCTATGATTTGAACCTCTCCTGTGAGTCCAGTTTCAAATTCCGATGCTTCACTTCAGGTTTACTGTATACCTTGCACCTTCTTATTGACGATGAGACACAGAAATTGCATCGGAATTTAATACAAAAGGCACAATGCCGACTTAAGTACAAGAGGACTGACACTCTCACTTTCTATGATTGGAACCTATCCTGTGAGTCCACTTTCAGATTCCGATGCATCACTTCTGATTTACTGTATACCTTGCACGTTCTTATTGACGATGATACACAGAAGTTGCTTCGGAATTAAATTCAAAAAGCACAATGCCGACTTAAGTAAAAGAGGACGGACACTCTCACTTTCTATGATTTGAACCTCTTCTGTGAGTCCAGTTTTAGATTCCGATGGTTCACTTCAGGTTTACTGTATCCCTTGGACCTTCATATTGACGATGAAACACAGAAATTGCATCCGAATTTGATACAAAAGGCACAATGGCGACTTAAGTACAGGAGGACTGACACTAACTTTCTATGATTTGAACCTCTCCTGTGAGTCTAGATTTGGATTCCGATGCTTCACTTCAGGTTTACTGTATTCCTTGGACCTTCTTATTGACGATGAAACACAGAAACTGCATCCGAATTTAATACAAATGGCACAATGCCGACTTAAGTACAAGAGGACTAACACTCTCAAATTCAATGATTTGAACCTCTCCTGTGAGTAAAGTTTTACATACCGATGCTTCACTTCAGGTTTGCTGTATACCTTGCACCTTCTTATTGACGATGAAATACAGAAATTGCATCCGAATTTAATACAAAAGGCACAATGCCGACTTAAGTACAAGAGGACTGACATTCTAACTTTCTATGATTTGAACCTCTCCTGTGAGTAAGGTTTTAGATTCCGATGCTTCACTTCAGGTTTACTGTATCCCTTGGACCTTCTAATTGACGATGAAACACAGAAATTGCATCCGAATTTAATACAAAAGGCACAATGCCAACTTAAATACAAGATGACTGACATTCGAAATTTCTATGATTTGAACCTCTCCTGTGCGTCCAGTTTTAGATTCCGATGCATCACTTCAGGTTAACTGTATCCCTTGGACCTTCTGATTGACGTTGAAACACAGAAATTGCATCCGAATTTAATACAAAAGGCACATTACCGATTTAAGTACAAGAGGAGTGAGTCTCTAACTTTCTATGATTTGAACTTCTTCTGTGAGTCCAGTTTTGGATTCCGATGCTTCACTTCAGGTTGACTGGATCCCATGGATCTTCTTATTGACGATGAAACCCAGAAATTGCATCCGAATTTAATACAAATGGCATAGAGCCGACTTAATTACAAGAGGACTGACACTATCACTTTCTATGATTTGAACCTCTCTTGTGAGTCCAGTTTTATATTCCGATGCTTCACTTCAGGTTTACTGTATCCCTTGGACCTTCTTATTGACGATGAAACACAGAAATTGCATCCGAATTTAATACAAAAGACACAATGCCGACTTAAGTAAAAGAGGACTGACACTCCCACTTTCTATGATTTGAACCTCTCCTGTGAGTCCAGTTTTCGATTCCGATGCTTCGCTTCAGGTTTACTGTATACCTTGCACCTTCTTATTGACGATAAATCACAGAAATTGCATCGGAATTTAATACAAAAGGCTCAATGCCGACTTAAGTACAAGAGGACTGACACTCTAACTTTCTATGCTTTGAACCTCTCCTGTGACTCCAATTTCAGATTCCGATGCTTCATTTAATGTTTACTGTATACCTTGGACCCTCTTATTGACGATGAAACACAGTGTTAGCATCCGAATTTAATACAAAAGGCACAATGCCGACTTAAGTACAAGAGGACTGACACTCTAACTTTCTATGATTTGAACCTCTCCTGTGAGTCCAGTTTTAGTTTCCGATGCTTCACTTCAGGTTTACTGTATCCCTTGGAACTTCCTATTGACGATGAAAGACAGAAATTGCATCCGAATTTAATACAAGACTCACAATGGCGACTTAAGGGCAAGAGGACTGACACTATTACTCTCTATGATTTGAACCTGTCCTGTGACTCCAGTTTTAGATTCCGATGCTTCACTTCAGGTTAACTGTATACATTGCACCTTCTTATTGACGATGAAACACAGAAATTGCGTCGGAATTAAATACAAAAGGCACAATGCCGACTTAAGTACAAGAGGACTGACACTCTCACTTTCTATGATTTGAACCTCTCCTGTGAGTACAGTTTTAGATTCCGATGATTCACTTCTGGTTTACTGTATCCCTTGAACCTTCTTATTGACGATGAAACACAGAAATTGCATCCGAATTTAATACTAATGGCGTAATGCTGACTTAATTACAAGAGGACTGACACTCTCACTTTCTATGATTTGAACCTCTCCTGTGAGTCCAGTTTTAGATTCCGATGCTTCACTTCAGGTTTACTGTATACCTTGCACCTTCTTATTGATGATGAAACAGAGAAATTGCATCTGAATTTAATACAAACGGCACAATGCAGACTTAAGTAAAAGAGGACTGACACTCTCACTTTCTATGATTTGAACCTCTCCAGTGAGTCCAGTTTTACATTCCGATGCTTCACTTCGGTTTTACTGTATACCTTGCACCTTCTTATTGACGATGAATAACAGAAATTGCATCTGAAATAAATGCAAAAGGCACAATGCCGACATAAGTACAAGAGGACTGACACTCTCACTTTCTACGATTTGAACCTCTCCTGTGAGTCCATTTTTCGATTCCGATGCTTCACTTCAGGTTTACTGTACCCCTTGGACCTTCTTATTGACGATGAAACACAGAAATTGCATCCGAATTTAATACAAAAGACACAATGCCGACTTAAGTAAAAGAGGACTGACACACTCACTTTCTATGATTTGAACCTCTCCTGTGAGTCAAGTTTTAGATTCCAATGCTTCCATTCAGGTTTACTGTATACCTTGCATCTTCTTATTGACGATGCATCACAGAAATTGCATCGGAATTTAATCCAAAAGGCACAATGCCGACTTAAGTACAAGAGGACTGACACTCTCACTTTCTACGTTTTTAACCTCTCCTGTGAGTATACTTTTCGATTCCGATGCTTCACTTCAGGCTTACTGTATCCCTTGGTCCTTCTTATTGACGATGAAACACAGAAATTTCATCCGAATTTAATACAAAAGGCACAATGGCGACTTAAATACAAGAGGACTGACACTCTCACTTTCCTTGATTTGAACCACTCCTCTGAGTCCAGTTTTAGATTCCGATGCTTCACTTCAGGTTTACTGTATACCTTGCACCTTCTTATTGACGATGAAACATAGAAATTGCATTTTAATTGAATTCGAAAGGCACAATGACGACTTCAGTACAAGAGGACTGACACTCTAACTTTCTATGATTTGAACCTCTCCTGTGAGTCCAGTTTTAGATTCCGATGTTTCACTTCAGGTTTACTGTATCCCTTGCACCCTCTTATTGACGATGAAACATAGAAATTGCATCCGAATTTAATACAAAAGGCACAATGCCGACTTAAGTACAAGAGGACTGACACTCTCACTTTCCTTGATTTGAACATCTCCTGTGAGTCCAGTTTTAGATTCCGATGCTTCAGTTCATGTTTACTGAATACCTTGGACCTTCTTATTGACGATGAAACACAGAAATTGCATCGGAATGAAATTCAAAAAGCACAATGCCGACTTAAGTAAAAGAGGACGGACACTCTCACTTTCTATGATTTGAACCTCTCCTGTGAGTCCAGTTTTAGATTCCGATGCTTCACTTCAGGATTACTGTATCCCTTGGACCTTCTTATTGACGATGAAACACAGAGTTAGCATCCGAATTTAATACAAAAGGCACAATGCCGACTTAAGTACAAGAGGGCTGACACTCTAAATTTCTATGATTTAAACCTCTCCTGTGAGTCCAGTTTTAGATTCCGATGCTTCACTTCAGGTTTACTGTATCCCTTGGACCTTCATATTGACGATGAAACACAGAAATTGCATCCGAATTTGATACAAAAGCACAATGGCGACTTAAGTACAAGAGGACTGACACTCTAACTTTCTATGATTTGAACCTCTCCTGTGAGTCTAGATTTGGATTCCGATGCTTCACTTCAGGTTTACTGTATTCCTTGGACCTTCTTATTAACGATGAAACACAGAAATTGCATCCGAATTTAATACAAATGGCATATAGCCGACTTAATTACAAGAGGACTGACACTATCACTTTCAATGATTTGAACCTCTCTTGTGAGTCCAGTTTTAGATTCTGATTCTTCACTTCACGTTTACTGTATCCCTTGGACCTTCTTACTGACGATGAAACACAGAAATTGCTTCCGAATTTAATACAAAAGCACGGTACCGACTTAAGTACAAGAGGAGTGACACTCTAACTCTCTATGATTTGAACCTCTCCTGTGAGTCCAGTTTTAGTTTCTGATGTTTCACTTTTGGTTTACTGTATTCCTTGTACCTTCTTATTGACGATGAAACACAGAAATTGCATCCGAATTTAATACCAAAGGCACAATACCGACATAAGTACAAGAGGACTGACACTCTCACTTTCTATGATTTGAACCTCTCCTGTGAGTCCAGTTTTAGATTCCGATGCTTCACTTCAGGTTTACTGTATCTCTTGGACCTTCTTATTGAAGATGTAACACAGAAATTGCATCCCAATTTAATGCAAATAGCACAATGATGACCTGAGTACAAGAGGACTGACACTCTCACTTTCTATGATTTGAACCTCTCCTGTGAGTCCAGTTTCAAATTCCGATGCTTCACTTCAGGTTTACTGTATACCTTGCACCTTCTTATTGACGATGAGACACAGAAATTGCATCGGAATTTAATACAAAAGGGACAATGCCGACTTAAGTACAAGAGGACTGACACTCTCACTTTCTATGATTGGAACCTATCCTGTGAGTCCACTTTCAGATTCCGATGCATCACTTCTGATTTACTGTATACCTTGCACGTTCTTATTGACGATGATACACAGAAGTTGCTTCGGAATTAAATTCAAAAAGCACAATGCCGACTTAAGTAAAAGAGGACGGACACTCTCACTTTCTATGATTTGAACCTCTCCTGTGAGTCCAGTTTTAGATTCCGATGCTTCACTTCAGGTTTACTGTATCCCTTGGACCTTCATATTGACGATGAAACACAGAAATTGCATCCGAATTTGATACAAAAGGCACAATGGCGACTTAAGTACAAGAGGACTGACACTAACTTTCTATGATTTGAACCTCTCCTGTGAGTCTAGATTTGGATTCCGATGCTTCACTTCAGGTTTACTGTATTCCTTGGATCTTCTTATTAACGATGAAACACAGAAATTGCATCCGAATTTAATACAAATGGCACAATGCCGTCTTAAGTACAAGAGGACTGACACTCTCAAATTCAATGATTTGAACCTCTCCTGTGAGTAAAGTTTTACATACCGATGCTTCACTTCAGGTTTGCTGTATACCTTGCACCTTCTTATTGACGATGAAATACAGAAATTGCATCCGAATTTAATACAAAAGGCACAATGCCGACTTAAGTACAAGAGGACTGACATTCTAACTTTCTATGATTGGAACCTCTCCTGTGAGTAAGGTTTTAGATTCCGATGCTTCACTTCATGTTTACTGTATCCCTTGGACCTTCTAATTGACGATGAAACACAGAAATTGCATCCGAATTTAATACAAAAGGCACAATGCCAACTTAAAAACAAGATGACTGACATTCGAAATTTCTATGATTTGAACCTCTCCTGTGCGTCCAGTTTTAGATTCCGATGCTTCACTTCAGGTTAACTGTATCCCTTGGAACTTCTGATTGACGTTGAAACACAGAAATTGCATCCGAATTTAATACAAAAGGCACATTACCGATTTAAGTACAAGAGGAGTGAGTCTCTAACTTTCTATGATTTGAACTTCTTCTGTGAGTCCAGTTTTGGATTCCGATGCTTCACTTCAGGTTGACTGTATCCCTTGGATCTTCTTATTGACGATGAAACCCAGAAATTGCATCCGAATTTAATACAAATGGCATAGAGCCGACTTAATTACAAGAGGACTGACACTATCACTTTCTATGATTTGAACCTCTCTTGTGAGTCCAGTTTTATATTCCGATGCTTCACTTCAGGTTTACTGTATCCCTTGGACCTTCTTATTGACGATGAAACACAGAAATTGCATCCGAATTTAATACAAAAGACACAATGCCGACTTAAGTAAAAGAGGACTGACACTCCCACTTTCTATGATTTGAACCTCTTCTGTGAGTCCAGTTTTCGATTCCGATGCTTCGCTTCAGGTTTACTGTATACCTTGCACCTTCTTATTGACGATAAATCACAGAAATTGCATCGGAATTTAATACAAAAGGCTCAATGCCGACTTAAGTACAAGAGGACTGACACTCTAACATTCTATGCTTTGAACCTCTCCTGTGACTCCAATTTCAGATTCCGATGCTTCACTTAATGTTTACTGTATACCTTGGACCCTCTTATTGACGATGAAACACAGAGTTAGCATCCGAATTTAATACAAAAGGCACAATGCCGACTTAAGTACAAGAGGACTGACACTCTAACTTTCTATGATTTGAACCTCTCCTGTGAGTCCAGTTTTAGTTTCCGATGCTTCACTTCAGGTTTACTGTATCCCTTGGACCTTCCTATTGACGATGAAAGACAGAAATTGCATCCGAATTTAATACAAAACTCACAATGGCGACTTAAGGGCAAGAGGACTGACACTATCACTCTCTATGATTTGAACCTGTCCTGTGACTCCAGTTTTAGATTCCGATGCTTCACTTCAGGTTAACTGTATACATTGCACCTTCTTATTGACGATGAAACACAGAAATTCCGTCGGAATTAAATACAAAAGGCACAATGCCGACTTAAGTACAAGAGGACTGACACTCTCACTTTCTATGATTTGAACCTCTCCTGTGAGTACAGTTTTAGATTCCGATGATTCACTTCTGGTTTACTGTATCCCTTGAACCTTCTTATTGACGATGAAACACAGAAATTGCATCCGAATTTAATACTAATGGCGTAATGATGACTTAATTACAAGAGGACTGACACTCTCACTTTCTATGATTTGAACCTCTCCTGTGAGTCCAGTTTTAGATTCCGATGCTTCACTTCAGGTTTACTGTATACCTTGCACCTTCTTATTGATGATGAAACAGAGAAATTGTATCTGAATTTAATACAAACGGTACAATGCAGACTTAAGTAAAAGAGGACTGACACTCTCACTTTCTATGATTTGAACCTCTCCAGTGAGTCCAGTTTTACATTCCGATGCTTCACTTCGGTTTTACTGTATACCTTGCACCTTCTTATTGACGATGAATAACAGAAATTGCATCTGAAATAAATGCAAAAGGCACAATGCCGACATAAGTACAAGAGGACTGACACTCTCACTTTCTACGATTTGAACCTCTCCTGTGAGTCCATTTTTAGATTCCGATGCTTCACTTCAGGTTTACTGTACCCCTTGGACCTTCTTATTGACGATGAAACACAGAAATTGCATCCGAATTTAATACAAAAGACACAATGCCGACTTAAGTAAAAGAGGACTGACACACTCACTTTCTATGATTTGAACCTCCCCTGTGAGTCCAGTTTTAGATTCCGATGTTTCACTTCAGGTTTACTGTATCCCTTGCACCCTCTTATTGACGATGAAACATAGAAATTGCATCCGAATTTAATACAAAAGGCACAATGCCGACTTAAGTACAAGAGGACTGACACTCTCACTTTCCTTGATTTGAACCTCTCCTGTGAGTCCAGTTTTAGATTCCGATGCTTCAGTTCATGTTTACTGAATACCTTGGACCTTCTTATTGACGATGAAACACAGAAATTGCATCGGAATGAAATTCAAAAAGCACAATGCCGACTTAAGTAAAAGAGGACGGACACTCTCACATTCTATGATTTGAACCTCTCCTGTGAGTCCAGTTTTAGATTCCGATGCTTCACTTCAGGATTACTGTATCCCTTGGACCTTCTTATTGACGATGAAACACAGAGTTAGCATCCGAATTTAATACAAAAGGCACAATGCCGACTTAAGTACAAGAGGGCTGACACTCTAAATTTCTATGATTTAAACCTCTCCTGTGAGTCCAGTTTTAGATTCCGATGCTTCACTTCAGGTTTACTGTATCCCTTGGACCTTCATATTGACGATGAAACACAGAAATTGCATCCGAATTTGATACAAAAGCACAATGGCGACTTAAGTACAAGAGGACTGACACTCTAACTTTCTATGATTTGAACCTCTCCTGTGAGTCTAGATTTGGATTCCGATGCTTCACTTCAGGTTTACTGTATTCCTTGGACCTTCTTATTAACGATGAAACACAGAAATTGCATCCGAATTTAATACAAATGGCATAATGCCGACTTCATTACCAGAGGACTGACACTCTCACTATCTATGATTTGAACCTCTCCTGTGAGTCCAGTTTTAGATTCCGATGCTTCACTTCAGGTTTACTGTATACCTTGCTCCTTCTTATTGACAATGAGACACAGATATTGCATCGGAATTTAATACAAAAGGCACAATGCCGACATAAGTACAAGAGAACTGACACACTAAGTTTCTATGATTTGAACCTCTCCTTTGAGTCCAGTTTTAGATTCCGATGCTTCACTTCAGGTTTACTGTATCTCTTGGACCTTTGTATTGAAGATGAAACACAGAAATTGCATCCCAATTTAATACAAATGGCACAATGCCGACTTAAGTACAAGAGGACTGACACTCTCACTATCTATGATTTGAACCTCTCCTCTGAGTCCAGTTTTAGATTCCGATGCTTCACCTTAGGTTTACTGTATACCTTGCACCTTCTTATTGACGATGAAACACAGAAATTGCATCCGAATTTAATACAAAAGGCACAATGCCAACTTAAAAACAAGATGACTGACATTCGAAATTTCTATGATTTGAACCTCTCCTGTGCGTCCAGTTTTAGATTCCGATGCTTCACTTCAGGTTAACTGTATCCCTTGGACCTTCTCATTGACGTTGAAACACAGAAATTGCATCCGAATTTAATACAAAAGGCACATTACCGATTTAAGTACAAGAGGAGTGAGTCTCTAACTTTCTATGATTTGAACTTCTTCTGTGAGTCCAGTTTTGGATTCCGATGCTTCACTTCAGGTTGACTGTATCCCTTGGATCTTCTTATTGACGATGAAACCCAGAAATTGCATCCGAATTTAATACAAATGGCATAGAGCCGACTTAATTACAAGAGGACTGACACTATCACTTTCTATGATTTGAGCCTCTCTTGTGAGTCCAGTTTTATATTCCGATGCTTCACTTTAAGTTCTTTGTATCCCTTGGACTTTCGTATTGACGATGAAACACAGAAATTGCATCCGAATTTAATAAAAATGGCACAATGCCGACTTACGTACAAGAGGACTGACACTCTCACTCTCTATGATTTGAACCTCTCCAGTGAGTCCAGTTTTAGATTCCGATGCTTCACTTCAGGTTTACTGTATACCTTGCTCCTTCTTATTGACGATGAGACACAGATATTGCATCGGAATTTAATACAAAAGGCACAATGCCGACATAAGTACAAGAGGACTGACACTCTAACTTTCTATGATTTGAACCCCTCCTGTGAGTCCATTTTTAGATTCCGATGCTTCACTTCAGGTTTACTGTATCACTTGGACTTTCTTATTGACGATGAAACACAGAAATTGCATCCGAATTTAATACCAAAGGCACAATGATGACTTAAGTACAAGAGGACTGACACTCTCAGTTTCTACGATTTGAACCTCTCCTGTGAGTCCAGTTTCAGATTCCGATGCTTCACTTCAGGTTTACTGTATACCTTGCACCTTCTTATTGACGATGAAACACAGAAATTGCATCTGAATTTATTACAAAAGGCACAATGCCGACATAAGTACAAGAGAACTGACACTCTAACTTTCTATGATTTGAACCTCTCCTGTGAGGTCAGTTTTAGATTCCGATGCTTAACTTCAGGTTTACTGTATCCCTTGGACCTTCTTATTGACGATGATACACAGAAACTGCATCCGAATTTAATACAAAAGGCACAATACCGACTTAAGTACAAGAGCAGTGACACTCAAAGTTTCTATGATTTGAACCTCTCCTTTGAGTCCAGTTTTAGATTCCGATGCTTCACTTCAGGTTTACTGTATCCCTTGAATCTTCGTATTGAAGATGAAACACAGAAATTGCATCCCAATTTAATACAAATGGCACAATGCCGACTTAAGTACAAGACGACTGACACTCTCACTTTCTATGATTTGAATCCCTCCTCTGAGTCCAGTTTTAGATTCCGATGCTTCACCTTAGGTTTACTGTATACCTTGCACCTACTTATTGACGATGAAACACAGAAATTGCATCCGAATGTAAAACAAAATGCAGAATGCCGACTTAAGTACAAGAGGACTGAAACTCGAACTTTCTATGATTTGAACCTCTCCTGTGAGTCCAGTTTTAGATTCTGATGTTTCACTTGAGGTTTACTGTATCCCTTGGACCTTCTTATTGATGATGGAAAACAGAAATTGCATCCGAATATAATACAAATGGCACAATGCTGACTTAAGTACAAGAGGGCTGACACTCAAATTTCTATGATTTAAACCCCTCCTGTGAGTCCAGTTTTAGATTTTGATGCTTCACTTCAGGTTTACTGTATCCCTTGGACCTTCATATTGACGATGAAACACAGAAATTGCATCCGAATTTGATACAAAAGGCACAATGGCGACTTAAGTACAAGAGGACTGACACTCTAATTTTCTATGATTTGAACCTCTCCTGTGAGTCTAGATTTGGATTCCGATGCTTCACTTCAGGTTTACTGTATTCCTTGGACCTTCTTATTAACGATGAAACACAGAAATTGCATCCGAATTTAATACAAATCGCATAATGCCGACTTCATTACCAGAGGACTGACACTCTCACTTTCTATGATTTGAACCTCTCCTGTGAGCCCAGTTTTAGATTCCGATGCTTCACTTCAGGTTCACTGCATCCCTTGGACCCTCTTATTGACGATGAAACACAGAAATTGCATCCGAATTTAATACAAAAGGCACAATGCCAACTTAAAAACAAGAGAACTGACATTCGAAATTTCTATGATTTGAACCTCTCCTGTGCGTCCAGTTTTAGATTCCGATGCTTCACTTCAGGTTAACTGTATCCCTTGGACCTTCTGATTGACGATGAAACACAGAAATTGCATCCGAATTTAATACAAAAGGCACATTACCGATTTAAGTACAAGAGGAGTGAGTCTCTAAATTTCTATGATTTGAACTTCTTCTGTGAGTCCAGTTTTGGATTCCGATGCTTCACTTCAGGTTTACTGTATCCCTTGGATATTCTTATTGACGATGAAACACAGAAATTGCATCCGAATTTAATACAAATGGCATATAGCCGACTTAATTACAAGAGGACTGACACTATCACTTTCTATGATTTGAACCTCTCTTGTAAGTCCAGTTTTAGATTCCGATGCTTCACTTTAGGTTCTTTGTATCCCTTGGACCTTCTTATTGACGATGAAACACAGAAATTGCATCCGAATTTAATAAAAATGGCACAATGCCGACTTACGTACAAGAGGACTGACACTCTCACTCTCTATGATTTGAACCTCTCCAGTGAGTCCAGTTTTAGATTCCGATGCTTCACTTCACCTTTACTGTATACCTTGCTCCTTTTTATTGACGATGAGACACAGATATTGCATCGGAATTTAATACAAAAGGCACAATGCCGACTGAAGTACAAGAGGACTGACACTCTAACTTTCTATGATTTGAACCCCTCCTAGAGCCCATTTTTAGATTCCGATGCTTCACTTCAGGTTTACTGTATCACTTGGACTTTCGTATTGACGATGAAACACAGAAATTGCATCCGAATTTAATACCAAAGGCACAATGATGACTTAAGTACAAGAGGACTGACACTCTCAGTTTCTACGATTTGAACCTCTCCTGTGAGTCCAGTTTCAGATTCCGTTGCTTCACTTCAGGTTTACTGTATACCTTGCACCTTCTTATTGACGATGAAACACAGAAATTGCATCTGAATTTACTGCAAAAGGCACAATGCCGACATAAGTACAAGAGAACTGACACTCTAACTTTCTATGATTTGAACCTCCCCTGTGAGGTCAGTTTTAGATTCCGATGCTTAACTTCAGGTTTACTGTATCCCTTGGACTTTCTTATTGACGATGAAACACAGAAACTGCATCCGAATTTAATACAAAAGGCACAATATCGACTTAAGTACAAGAGGAGTGACACTCTAAGTTTCTATGATTTGAACCTCTCCTTTGAGTCCAGTTTTAGATTCCGATGCTTCACTTCAGGTTTACTGTATCCCTTGGACCTTCGTATTGAAGATGAATCACAGAAATTGCATCGCAATTTAATACAAATGGCACAATGACGACTTAAGTACAAGAGGACTGACACTCTCACTTTCTACGATTTGAACCTCTCCTGTGAGTCCATTTTTAGATTCCGATGCTTCACTTCAGGTTTACTGTACCCCTTGGACCTTCTTATTGACGATGAAACACAGAAATTGCATCCGAATTTAATACAAAAGACACAATGCCGACTTAAGTAAAAGAGGACTGACACACTCACTTTCTATGATTTGAACCTCTCCTGTGAGTCAAGTTTTAGATTCCAATGCTTCCATTCAGGTTTACTGTATACCTTGCATCTTCTTATTGACGATGCATCACAGAAATTGCATCGGAATTTAATACAAAAGGCACAATGCCGACTTAAGTACAAGAGGACAGACACTCTCACTTTCTACGTTTTTAACCTCTCCTGTGAGTATACTTTTCGATTCCGATGCTTCACTTCAGGCTTACTGTATCCCTTGGTCTTTCTTATTGACGATGAAACACAGAAATTTCATCCGAATTTAATACAAAAGGCACAATGGCGACTTAAATACAAGAGGACTGACACTCTCACTTTCCTTGATTTGAACCACTCCTCTGAGTCCAGTTTTAGATTCCGATGCTTCACTTCAGGTTTACTGTATCCCTTGCACCCTCTTATTGACGATGAAACATAGAAATTGCATCCGAATTTAATACAAAAGGCACAATGCCGACTTAAGTACAAGAGGACTGACACTCTCACTTTCCTTGATTTGAACCTCTCCTGTGAGTCCAGTTTTAGATTCCGATGCTTCAGTTCATGTTTACTGAATACCTTGGACCTTCTTATTGACGATGAAACACAGAAATTGCATCGGAATGAAATTCAAAAAGCACAATGCCGACTTAAGTAAAAGAGGACGGACACTCTCACTTTCTATGATTTGAACCTCTCCTGTGAGTCCAGTTTTAGATTCCGATGCTTCACTTCAGGATTACTGTATCCCTTGGACCTTCTTATTGACGATGAAACACAGAGTTAGCATCCGAATTTAATACAAAAGGCACAATGCCGACTTAAGTACAAGAGGGCTGACACTCTAAATTTCTATGATTTAAACCTCTCCTGTGAGTCCAGTTTTAGATTCCGATGCTTCACTTCAGGTTTACTGTATCCCTTGGACCTTCATATTGACGATGAAACACAGAAATTGCATCCGAATTTGATACAAAAGCACAATGGCGACTTAAGTACAAGAGGACTGACACTCTAACTTTCTATGATTTGAACCTCTCCTGTGAGTCTAGATTTGGATTCCGATGCTTCACTTCAGGTTTACTGTATTCCTTGGACCTTCTTATTAACGATGAAACACAGAAATTGCATCCGAACTTAATACAAATGGCATAATGCCGACTTCATTACCAGAGGACTGACACTCTCACTATCTATGATTTGAACCTCTCCTGTGAGTCCAGTTTTAGATTCCGATGCTTCACTTCAGGTTTACTGTATACCTTGCTCCTTCTTATTGACAATGAGACACAGATATTGCATCGGAATTTAATACAAAAGGCACAATGCCGACATAAGTACAAGAGAACTGACACTCTAAGTTTCTATGATTTGAACCTCTCCTTTGAGTCCAGTTTTAGATTCCGATGCTTCACTTCAGGTTTACTGTATCTCTTGGACCTTTGTATTGAAGATGAAACACAGAAATTGCATCCCAATTTAATACAAATGGCACAATGCCGACTTAAGTACAAGAGGACTGACACTCTCACTTTCTATGATTTGAACCTCTCCTCTGAGTCCAGTTTTAGATTCCGATGCTTCACCTTAGGTTTACTGTATACCTTGCACCTTCTTATTGACGATGAAACACAGAAATTGCATCCGAATTTAATACAAAAGGCACAATGCCAACTTAAAAACAAGATGACTGACATTCGAAATTTCTATGATTTGAACCTCTCCTGTGCGTCCAGTTTTAGATTCCGATGCTTCACTTCAGGTTAACTGTATCCCTTGGACCTTCTGATTGACGTTGAAACACAGAAATTGCATCCGAATTTAATACAAAAGGCACATTACCGATTTAAGTACAAGAGGAGTGAGTCTCTAACTTTCTATGATTTGAACTTCTTCCGTAAGTCCAGTTTTGGATTCCGATGCTTCACTTCAGGTTGACTGTATCCCTTGGATCTTCTTATTGACGATGAAACCCAGAAATTGCATCCGAATTTAATACAAATGGCATAGAGCCGACTTAATTACAAGAGGACTGACACTATCACTTTCTATGATTTGAATCTCTCTTGTGAGTCCAGTTTTATATTCCGTTGCTTCACTTTAAGTTCTTTGTATCCCTTGGACTTTCGTATTGACGATGAAACACAGAAATTGCATCCGAATTTAATAAAAATGGCACAATGCCGACTTAAGTACAAGAGAACTGACACTCTAACTTTCTATGATTTGAACCTCTCCTGTGAGTCCAGTTTTAGATTCCGATGCTTCACTTCAGGTTTACTGTATCCCTTGGACCTTCATATTGACGATGAAACACAGAAATTGCATCCGAATTTGATACAAAAGGCACAATGGCGACTTAGGTACAAGAGGACTGACACTCTAACTTTCTATGATTTGAACCTCTCCTGTGAGTCTAGATTTGGATTCCGATGCTTCACTTCAGGTTTACTGTATTCCTTGGACCTTCTTATTAACGATGAAACACAGAAAATGCATCCGAATTTAATTCAAATGGCATAATGCCGACTTCATTACCAGAGGACTGACACTCTCACTTTCTATGATTTGAACCTCTCCTGTGAGTCCAGTTTCAGATTACGATGCTTCACTTCAGGTTTACTGTATCCCTTGGACCCTCTTATTGACGATGAAACACAGAAATTGCATCCGAATTTAATATAAATGGCACAATGCCGACTTACGTACAAGAGGACTGACACTCTCACTCTCTATGATTTGAACCTCTCCAGTGAGTCCAGTTTTAGATTCCGATGCTTCACTTCAGGTTTACTGTATACCTTGCTCCTTCTTATTGACGATGAGACACAGATATTGCATCGGAATTTAATACAAAAGGCACAATGCCGAGATAAGTACAAGAGGACTGACACTCTAACTTTCTATGATTTGAACCCCTCCTGTGAGTCCATTTTTAGATTCCGATGCTTCACTTCAGGTTTACTGTATCACTTGGACTTTCTTATTGACGATGAAACACAGAAATTGCATCCGAATTTAATACCAAAGGCACAATGATGACTTAAGTACAAGAGGACTGACACTCTCAGTTTCTACGATTTGAACCTCTCCTGTGAGTCCAGTTTCAGATTCCGATGCTTCACTTCAGGTTTACTGTATACCTTGCACCTTCTTATTGACGATGAAACACAGAAATTGCATCTGAATTTCTTACAAAAGGCACAATGCCGACATAAGTACAAGAGAACTCACACTCTAACTTTCTATGATTTGAACCTCTCCTGTGAGGTCAGTTTTAGATTCCGATGCTTAACTTCAGGTTTACTGTATCCCTTGGACCTTCTTATTGACGATGATACACAGAAACTGCATCCGAATTTAATACAAAAGGCACAATACCGACTTAAGTACAAGAGGAGTGACACTCAAAGTTTCTATGATTTGAACCTCTCCTTTGAGTCCAGTTTTAGATTCCGATGCTTCACTTCAGGTTTACTGTATCCCTTGAATCTTCGTATTGAAGATGAAACACAGAAATTGCATCCCAATTTAATACAAATGGCACAATGCCGACTTAAGTACAAGACGACTGACACTCTCACTTTCTATGATTTGAATCTCTCCTCTGAGTCCAGTTTTAGATTCCGATGCTTCACCTTAGGTTTACTGTATACCTTGCTACTACTTATTGACGATGAAACACAGAAATTGCATCCGAATGTAAAACAAAATGCAGAATGCCGACTTAAGTACAAGAGGACTGAAACTCTAACTTTCTATGATTTGAACCTCTCCTGTGAGTCCAGTTTTAGATTCTGATGTTTCACTTGAGGTTTACTGTATCCCTTGGACCTTCTTATTGACGATGGAACACATAAATAGCGTCCGAATTTAATACAAATAGCTTAATGCCGACTTCATCACAAGAGGACTGACACTCAGATTTTCTATGATTTGAACCTCTCCTGTGAGTCCAGGTTTAGATTCCGATGCTTCTCTTCAGTTTTTCTGTATCCCTTGGACCTTCATATTGACGATGAAACACAGAAATTGCATCCGAATTTAAAACAAATGAGACAATGGCGACTTAAGTACAAGAGTACTGACACTCTCAATTTCTATGATTTGAACCTCTCCTGTGAGTCCAGTTTTAGATTCCGATGCTTGACTTCAGGTTTACTGTATCCCTTAGACCATTTTGTTGTCGGTGAAACACAGAAATTATTTCCGAATGTGATACAAATGGCACAATG
>NW_025729019.1:0-40278 GCF_021461385.2 Schistocerca piceifrons | reverse complement strand
CCTGTGAGTCCAGTTTTAGATTCCGATGTTTCACTTCAGGTTTACTGTATCCCTTGGACCTTCTTATTGACGATGAAACACAGAAATTGCATTGGAATTAAATTCAAAAGGCACAATCCCCACTTAAGTACAAGAGGACTGACACTCACACTTTCTAAGATTTGAACCTCTCCTGTGAGTCCAGTTTTAGATTCCGATGCTTCACTTCAGGTTTACTGTATCCCTTGGACCTTCTTATTGACGATGAAACACAGAAATTGCATCCGAATTTAATACAAAAGGCACAATACCGACTTAAGTACAAGAGGAGTGAGTCTCTCACTTTCTATGATTTGAACCTCTCCTGTGAGTCCAGTTTTAGATTCCGATGCTTCACTTCAGGTTTACTGTATCTCTTGGACCTTCTTATTCACGATGAAACACAGAAATTGCATCGGAATTAAATTCAAAAATCACAATGCCGACTTAAGTAAAAGAGGGCTGTCACTCTCACTTTCTATGATTTGAACCTCTATTGTGAGTATAGTTTTAGATTCCGATGTTTCACTTCAGGTTTTGCTGTATCCCTTGGACCTTCTTATTGACGATGAAACACAGAAATTGCATCGGAATTAAATTCAAAAGGCACAATCCCCACTTAAGTACAAGAGGACTGACACTCACACTTTCTAAGATTTGAACCTCTCCTGTGAGTCCAGTTTTAGATTCCGATGCTTCACTTCAGGTTTACTGTACCCCTTGGACCTTCTTATTGACGATGAAACACAGAAATTGCATCCGAATGTATATACAAATGGCATAATGCCGTCTTAATTACAAGTGGACTGACACTCTCACTTTCTATGATTTTAACCTCTCCTGTGAGTCCACTTTTAGATTCCGATGCTTCACTTCAGGTTTACTGTACCCCTTGGACCCTCTTATTGGCGATGAAACACAGAAATTGCATCCGAATTTAATACAAATGGCTCAATGCCGACTTAAGTACAAGAGGACTGACACTCTAACTTTCTATGATTTGAACCTCTCCTGTGAGTCCAGTTTTAGATTCCGATGCTTCACTTCAGGTTTACTGTATCCCTTAGACCTTCTTATTGACAATGAAACACAGAAATTGCATCCGAATTTAATACAAATTGCACAATGCCGACTTAAGTACAAGAGGACTGGCACTCTCACTTTTTATGATATCAACGTCTCCTGTGAGTCCAGTTTTAGATTCCGATGCTTCACTTCAGGTTTACTGTATCTCTTGGACCTTCTTATTCAGGATGAAACACAGAAATTGCATCGGAATTAAATTCAAAAATCACAATGCCGACTTAAGTAAAAGAGGGCTGTCACTCACACGTTCTAAGATTTGAACCTCTCCTGTGAGTCCAGTTTTAGATTCCGATGCTTCACTTCAGGTTTACTGTATCCCTTCGACCTTCTTATTGACGATGAAACACAGAAATTGCATCCGAATTTAATACAAAAGGCACAACACCGACTTAAGTACATGAGGAGTGAGTCTCCAACTTTCTATGATTTGAACCTCTCCTGTGAGTCCAGTTTTAGATTCCGATGCTTCACTTCAGGTTTACTGTACCCCTTGGACCTTCTTATTGACGATGAAACACAGAAATTGCATCCGAATGTATATACAAATGGCGTAATGCCGTCTTAATTACAAGTGGACTGACAGTCTCACTTTCTATGATATTAACCTCTCCTGTGAGTCCACTTTTAGATTCCGAAGCTTCACATCAGGTTTACTGTATCCCTTGGACCTTCTTATTGACGATGAAACACAGAAATTGCATCCGAATTTAATACAAATCCCTCAATGCCTCCTTAAGTACAAGTGGTCTGAGGCTCTCACTTTCTATGATTTGAACCTCTTCTGTGAGTCCAGTTTTAGATTCTGATGCTTCGCTTCAGGTTTTGCTGTATCCCTTGGACCTTCTTATTGACGATGAAACACAGAAATTACATCGGAATTAAATTCAAAAGGCATAATCCCGACTTAAGTACAAGAGGACTGACACTCACACGTTCTAAGATTTGAACCTCTCCTGTGAGTCCAGTTTTAGATTCCGATGCTTCACTTCAGGTTTACTGTATCCCTTCGACCTTCTTATTGACGATGAAGCACAGAAATTGCATCCGAATTTAATACAAAAGGCACAATGCCGACTTAAGTAAAAGAGGACTGATACTCTAACATTCTATGATTTGAACCACTCCTGTGAGTCCAGTTTCAGATTCCGATGCTTCACTTAATGTTTACTGTATCCCTTGGACCCTCTTATTGACGATGAAACACAGAAACTGCATCCGAATTTAATACAAATGGCATAATGCCGACTTAAGTACAAGAGGACTGACACTCTCACTTTCTATGATTTGAACCTCTCCTGTGAGTCCAGTTTTAGATTTCGATGCATCACTTCAGGTTTACTGTATCCCTTGGACCTTCTTATTGACGATGAAACACAGAAATTGCATGGCAATTAAATTCAAAATGCACTATGCCGACTAAAGTAAAAGAGGACTGACACTCTCACTTTAAATGATTTGAACCTCTCCTGTGAGTCCAGTTTTAGATTCCGATGCATCACTTCAGGTTTACTGTATACCTTGGACCTTCTTATTGACGATGAAACACAGAAATTGCATCGGAATTAAATTCAAAACGCACAATGACGACTTAAGTAAAAGAGGACTGACACTCTCACTTTCTATGATTTGAATCTCTCCTGTGAGTCCAGTTTTAGATTCCGATGCTTCACTTCAGGTTTACTGTATCCCTTGGACCTTCCTATTGACGACGAAACACAGAAATTGCATCGGAATTAAATTCAAAAGTCACAATGCCGACTTAAGTAAAAGAAGACTGGCACTCTCACTTTCTATGATTTGAACCTCTCCTGTGAGTATGGTTTTAGATTCCGATGTTTCACTTCATGTTTACTGTATCCCTTGGACCTTCTTATTGACGATGAAACACAGAAATTGCATCGGAATTAAATTCAAATGCACAATGCCGACTTAAGTACAAGAAGACTGACACTCTAACTTTCTATGATTTGAACCTCATCTCTGAGTCCAGTTTCAGATTCCGATGCTTTACTTTTGGTTTAGTGTGTACTTTGCACCTTCTTATTGACGATGAAACACAGAAATTGCATCCGAATTTAATACAAAAGGCACAAAGCCGACTTAAGTACAAGAGGACTGATATTCTAACTTTCTATGATTTGAACCACTCCTGTGAGTCAAGTTTTAGATTCCGATGTTTCACCTCAGGTTTACTGTATCACTTGGACCTTCTTATTGACGATGAAACACAGAAATTGCATCCGAATTTAATACAAAAGGCACAATGCCGACTTAAGTACAATAGGAGTGATTCTCTAACTTTCTATGATTTGAACCTCTCCTGTGAGTCCAGTTTTAGATTCCGATGCTTCACTTCAGGTTTACTGTTTCCCTTGGACCTTCTTATTGACGATGAAACACAGAAACTGCATCCGAATTTAATACAAATGGCACAAGGCCGACTTCAGTACAAGAGGGCTGACACTCTCACTTTCTACGATTTGAAAATCTCCTGTGAGTCCAGTTTTAGATTCCGATGCTTCACTTCAGGTTTGCTGTATCCCTTGGACCTTCTTATTGACGATGAAACACAGAAATTGCATCGGAAATAAATTCAAAAGCACAGTGCCGACATAAGTCGAAGAGGACTGACACTCTCACTTTCTATCATTTGCACCTCTCCTGTGAGTCCAGTTTTAGATTCCGATGCTTAATTTCAGGTTTACTGTTTCCCTTGGACCTTCTTATTGACGATGAAACACAGAAATTGCATCGTAATTAAATTCAAAAGGCACAATGCCGACTTAAGTACAGAAGGACTGACACTCTAACTATCTATGATTTGAAACTTTCCTGTGAGTCCAGTTTTAGATTCCGATGCTTCACTTCAGGTTTACTGTATCTCTCAGACCTTCTTATTGACGATGAAACACAGAAATTGGATCAGAATTAAATTCAAATTTCACAATTCCGACTTAAGTAAAAGAGGACTGATACTCTTACATTCTATGATTTGAACCACTCCTGTGAGTCCAGTTTCAGATTCCGATGCTTCACTTAAGGTTTACTGTATACCTTGCACCTTCTTATCGACGTTGAAACACAGAAATTGGATCCGAATTTAATTCAAATGGCACAAAGCCGACATAAGTAAAAGACGACTGACGGTCTCACTTTCTACGCTTTGAACCTCTCCTGTGAGTCCAGTTTTAGATTCCGATGCATCACTTTAGGTTTACTGTATCCCTTGGACCTTCTTATTGACGATGAAACACAGAAATTGCATCGGAATTTAATACAAAAGGCACAATGCCGACTTAAGTAAAACAGGACTGACATTCTAACTTTCGATGATTTGAACCTCTCCTGTGAGCATAGTTTTAGATTCCGATGCGTCACTTCAGCTTTACTGTATCCCTTGGAGCTTCTTATTGACAATGAAACACAAAATTGCATCCGAATTTAATACAAATGGCACAATGGCGACTTAAGTACAAGAGGACTGACACTCTCACTTTCTATGGTTTGAACCTGTCCTGTAAGTCCAGTTTTAGATTCCGATGCTTCGCTTCAGGTTTACTGTATACATTGCACCTTCTTATAGACGATGAAACCCAGAAATCGCATCGGAATTTAATACAAAAGGCAAAATGCCGACTTAAGTAAAAGAGGACTGACACTCTAACTTTCTATGATTTGAACTTCTCCTGTGAGTCCGGTTTTAGATTACGATGCTTCACTTCAGGATTACTGTATCCCTTGGACCTTCTTATTGACGATGAAACACAGAAATTGCATCTGAATTTAATACAAAAGGCACAATGCCGACTTACGTAAAAGAGGACTGATACTCTAACATTCTATGATTTGAACCTCTCCTGTGAGTCCAGTTTCAGATTCCGATGCTTCACTTAAGGTTTACTGTATCCCTTGGACCATCTTATTGACGATGAAACACAGAAATTGCATCGGAATTAAATTCAAAAAACACAATGCCGACTTAAGTAAAAGAGGACTGACACTCTCACTTTCTATGATTTGAACCTCTCCTGTGGGTCCAGTTTTAGATTCCGATGATTCTCCTCAGGTTTACTGTATCCCTTGGACCTTCTTATTGACGATGTAACACAGAAACTGCATCCGAATTTAATACAAATGGCACAATGCCGACTTAACTACAAGAGGACTGACACTCTAACTTTCTATGATTTGAACCTCTCCTGTGAGTCCACTTTTAGATTCCGATGCTTCACTTAAGGTTTACTGTATCCCTTGGACCTTAATATTGACGATGAAACACAGAAATTGTATCGGAATTAAATTCAAAAAGCACAATGCCGACTTAAGTAAAAGAGGACTGACACTCTCACTTTCTATGATTTGAACCTCTCCTGTGAGTCCAGTTTTAGATTCCGATGCTTCACTTCAGGTTTATTGTATCCCTTGGACCTCCTTATTGACGATGAAACACAGAAATTGCATCGGAATTAAATTCAAAAGTCACAATGCCGACTTCAGTACAAGAGGACTGACACTCTAACTTTCTATGATTTGAACCTCTCCTGTGAGTCCAGTTTTAGATTCCGATGCTTCACTTCAGGTAAACTGTATGCCTTGCACCTTCTTATTGACGATGAAACACAGAAATTGCATCCGAATTTAATACAAATGGCTCAATGCCGACTTAAGTACAAGAGGACTGACACTCTAACTTTCTATGATTTGAACCTCTCCTGTGAGTCCAGTTTTAGATTCCGATGCTGCACTTCAGGTTTACTGTATCCCTTAGACCTTCTTATTGACAATGAAACACAGAAATTGCATCCGAATTTAATACAAATTGCACAATGCCGACTTAAGTACAAGAGGACTGACACTCTCACTTTTTATGATATCAACGTCTCCTGTGAGTCCAGTTTTAGATTCCGATGCTTCACTTCAGGTTTACTGCATCCCTTGGACCTTCTTATTCACGATGAAACACAGAAATTGCATCGGAATTAAATTCAAAAATCACAATGCCGACTTAAGTAAAAGAGGGCTGTCACTCTCACTTTCTATGATTTGATCCTCTATTGTGAGTATAGTTTTAGATTCCGATGTTTCACTTCAGGTTTTGTTGTATCCCTTGGACCTTCTTATTGACGATGAAACACTGAAATTACATCGGAATTAAATTCAAAAGGCATAATCCCGACTTAACTACAAGAGGACTGACACTCACACGTTCTAAGATTTGAACCTGTCCTGTGAGTCCAGTTTTAGATTCCGATGCTTCACTTCAGGTTTACTGTATCCCTTCGACCTTCTTATTGACGATGAAACACAGAAAATGCATCCGAATTTAATACAAAAGGCACAACACCGACTTAAGTACATGAGGAGTGAGTCTCCAACTTTCTATGATTTGAACCTCTCCTGTGAGTCCAGTTTTAGATTCCGATGCTTCACTTCAGGTTTACTGTACCCCTTGGACCTTCTTATTGACGATGAAACACAGAAATTGCATCCGAATGTATATACAAATGGCATAATGCCGTCTTAATTACAAGTGGACTGACAGTCTCACTTTCTATGATTTTAACCTCTCCTGTGAGTCCACTTTTAGATTCCGATGCTTCACATCAGGTTTACTGTATCCCTTGGACCTTCTTATTGACGATGAAACACAGAAATTGCATCCGAATTTAATACAAATCCCTCAATGCCTACTTAAGTACAAGTGGTCTGACGCTCTCACTTTCTATGATTTGAACCTCTTCTGTGAGTCCAGTTTTAGATTCCGATGCCTCGCTTTAGGTTTACTGTATACATTGCACCTTCTTATTGACGATGAAACCCAGAAATCGAATCGGAATTTATTACAAAAGGCACAATGCCGACTTAAGTAAATGAGGACTGACACTCTAACTTTCTATGATTTGAACCTCTCCCGTGAGTCTGGTTTTAGATTCCGATGCTTCACTTCAGGATTACTGTACCCCTTGGACCTTCTTATTGACGATGAAGCACAGAAATTGCATCCGAATTTAATACAAAAGGCACAATGCCGACTTAAGTAAAAGAGGACTGATACTCTAACATTCTATGATTTGAACCACTCCTGTGAGTCCAGTTTCAGATTCCGATGCTTCACTTAAGGTTTACTGTATCCCTTGGACCCTCTTATTGACGATGAAACACAGAAACTGCATCCGAATTTAATACAAATGGCATAATGCCGACTTAAGTACAAGAGGACTGACACTTTTACTTTCTATGATTTGAACCTCTCCTGTGAGTCCAGTTTTAGATTTCGATGCATCACTTCAGGTTTACTGTATCCCTTGGACCTTCTTATTGACGATGAAACACAGAAATTGCAAGGCAATTAAATTCAAAATGCACAATGCCGACTAAAGTAAAAGAGGACTGACACTCTCACTTTCTATGATTTGAACCTCTCCTGTGAGTCCAGTTTTAGATTCCGATGCATCACTTCAGGTTTACTGTATCCCTGGGACCTTCTTATTGACGATGAAACACAGAAATTGCATCGGAATTAAATTCAAAACGCACAATGACGACTTAAGTAAAAGGGGACTGACACTCTCACTTTCTATGATTTGAATCTCTCCTGTGAGTCCAGTTTTAGATTCCGATGCTTCACTTCAGGTTTACTGTATCCCTTGGACCTTCTTATTGACGACGAAACACAGAAATTGCATCGGAATTAAATTCAAAAATCACAATGCCGACTTAAGTAAAAGAAGACTGACACTCTCACTTTCTATGATTTGAACCTCTCCTGTGAGTATGGTTTTAGATTCCGATGTTTCACTTCAGGTTTACTGTATCCCTTGGACCTTCTTATTGACGATGAAACACAGAAATTGCATCGGAATTAAATTCAAATGCACAATGCCGACTTAAGTACAAGAAGACTGACACTCTAACATTCTATGATTTGAACCTCATCTCTGAGTCCAGTTTCAGATTCCGATGCTTTACTTTTGGTTTACTGTTTACTTTGCACCTTCTTATTGACGATGAAACACAGAAATTGCATCCGAATTTAATACAAAAGGCACAAAGCCGACTTAAGTACAAGAGGACTGATATTCTAACTTTCTATGATTTGAACCACTCCTGTGAGTCAAGTTTTAGATTCCGATGTTTCACCTCAGGTTTACTGTATCACTTGGACCTTCTTATTGACGATGAAACACAGAAATTGCATCCGAATTTAATACAAAAGGCACAATGCCGACTTAAGTACAATAGGAGTGAGTCTCTAATTTTCTATGATTTGAACCTCTCCTGTGAGTCCAGTTTTAGATTCCGATGCTTCACTTCAGGTTTACTGTTTCCCTTGGACCTTCTTATTGACGATGAAACACAGAAACTGCATCCGAATTTAATACAAATGGCACAAGGCCGACTTCAGTACAACAGGGCTGACACTCTCACTTTCTACGATTTGAAAATCTCCTGTGAGTCCAGTTTTAGATTCCGATGCTTCACTTCAGGTTTGCTGTATCCCTTGGACCTTCTTATTGACGATGAAACACAGAAATTGCATCGGAAATAAATTCAAAAGCACAGTGCCGACATAAGTCGAAGAGGACTGACACTCTCACTTTCTATGATTTGCACCTCTCCTGTGAGTCCAGTTTTAGATTCCGATGCTTAATTTCAGGTTTACTGTTTCAGTTGGACCTTCTTATTGACGATGAAACACAGAAATTGCATCGTAATTAAATTCAAAAGGCACAATGCCGACTTAAGTACAGAAGGACTGACACTCTAACTATCTATGATTTGAAACTTTCCTGTGAGTCCAGTTTTAGATTCCGATGCTTCACTTCGGGTTTACTGTATCTCTCAGACCTTCTTATTGACGATGAAACACAGAAATTGCATCAGAATTAAATTCAAATTTCACAATTCCGACTTAAGTAAAAGAGGACTGACACTCCCACTTTCTATGATTTGAACCTCTCCTGTGAGACCAGTTTCAGATTCCGATGCATCACTTCAGGTTTACTGTAACGCTTGGACCTTCTTTTTGACGATGAAACACAGAAATTGCATCGGAATTAAATTCCAAATGCACAATGCCGACTTAAGTACAAGAGGAGTGACACTCTCACTTTCGATGATTTGAACCTCTCCTGTGAGCCCAGTTTTAGATTCCGATGCGTCACTTCAGGTTTACTGTATCCCTTGGACCTTCTTATTGACAATGAAACACAGAAATTGCATCCGAATTTAATACAAATTGCACAATGCCGACTTAAGTACAAGAGGACTGAAACTCTCACTTTCTATGATTTGAACCTGTCCTGTGAGTCCAGTTTTAGATTCCGATGCTTCATTTCAGGATTACTGTATCCCTTGGACCTTCTTATTTACGATGAAACACAGAAATTGCATCCGAATTTAATACAAAAGGCACAATACTGACTTAAGTACAAGAGGAGTGACACTCTAACTTTCTATGATTTGAATCTCTCCTGTGAGTCCAGTTTTAGATTCCGATGCTTCACTTCAGGTTTACTGTATCCCTTGGACCTTCTTATTGACGATGAAACACAGAAATTGCATCGTAATTAAATTCAAAAGGTACAATGCCGTCTTAAGTACAGAAGGACTGACATTCTAACTTTCTATGATTTGAACTTCTCCTGTGAGTCCAGTTTTAGATTCCGATGCCTCACTTCAGGTTTTCTGTATACCTTGCAACTTCTTATCGACGTTGAAACACAGAAATTGGATCCGAATGTAATACAAATGGCACAATGCCGACTTAAGTAAAAGACGACTGACACTCTCACTTTCTACGATTTGAACCTCTCCTGTGAGTCCAGTTTTAGATTCCGATGCATCACTTCAGGTTCACTGTATCCCTTGGACATTCTTATTGACGATGAAACACAAAAATTGCATCGGAATTAAATTTAAAATTCACAATTCCGACTTATGTACAGACGGACTGACACTCTAACTTTCTACGGTTTGAACCTCTCCAGTGAGTCCAGTTTTAGATTCCGATGCTTCACTTAAGGTTTAATGTATACCTTGAACCTTCTTATTGACGATGAAACACAGAAATTGCATCGGAATATAATACAAAAGGCACAATGCCGACTTAAGTACAGATGGACTCACACTCTAACTTTCGATGATTTGAAACTCTCCTGTGAGTCCAGTTTTAGATTCCGATGCTTCACTTCAGGTTTACTGTATCCCTTAGACCTTCTTATTGACAATGAAACACAGAAATTGCATCCGAATTTAATACAAATTGCACAATGCCTACTTAAGTACAAGAGGACTGACACTCTCACTTTCTATGATTTGAACCTCTATTGTGAGTATAGTTTTAGATTCCGATGTTTCATTTCAGGTTTTGCTGTATCCCTTGGACCTTCTTATTGACGATGAAACACAGAAATTGCATCGGAATTAAATTCAAAAGGCACAATCCCCACTTAAGTACGAGAGGACTGACACTCACACTTTCTAAGATTTGAACCTCACCTGTGAGTCCAGTTTTAGATTCCGATGCTTCACTTCAGGTTTACTGTATCCCTTCGACCTTCTTATTGACGATGAAACACAGAAATTGAATCCGAATTTAATACAAAAGGCACAATACCGACTTAAGTACATGAGGAGTGAGTCTCTAACTTTCTATGATTTGGACCTCTCCTGTGAGTCCAGTTTTAGATTCCGATGCTTCACTTCAGGTTTACTGTACCCCTTGGACCTTCGTATTGACGATGAAACACAGAAATTGCATCCGAAGGTATATACAAATGGCATAATGCCGTCTTAATTACAAGTGGACTGACACTCTCACTTTCTATGATTTTAACCTCTCCTGTGAGTCCACTTTTAGATTCCGATGCTACACTTCAGGTTTACTGTATCCCTTGGACCCTCTTATTGACGATGAAACACAGAAATTGCATCCGAATTTAATACAAATGGCTCAATGCCTACTTAAGTAGAAGAGGACTGACGCTCTCACTTTCTATGATTTGAACCTCTTCTGTGAGTCCAGTTTTAGATTCCGATGCCTCGCTTCAGGTTTACTGTATACATTGCACCTTATTATTGACGATGAAACCCAGAACTCGCATCGGAATTTAATACAAAAGGCACAATGCCGACTTAAGTAAATGAGGACTGACACACTAACTTTCTATGATTTGAACCTCTCCTGTGAGTCCGGTTTTAGATTCCGATGCTTCACTTCAGGATTACTGTATCCCTTGGACCTTCTTATTGACGATGAAACACAGAAATTGCATCCGAATTTAATACAAATGGCACAAGGACGACTTCAGTACAAGAGGGCTGACACTCTCACTTTCTACGATTTGAAAATCTCCTGTGAGTCCAGTTTTAGATTCCGATGCTTCACTTCAGGTTTGCTGTATCCCTTGGACCTTCTTATTGACGATGAAACACAGAAATTGCATCGGAAATAAATTCAAAAGCACAGTGCCGACATAAGTCGAAGAGGACTGACACTCTCACTTTCTATGATTTGCACCTCTCCTGTGAGTCCAGTTTTAGATTCCGATGCTTAATTTCAGGTTTACTGTTTCCCTTGGACCTTCTTATTGACGATGAAACACAGAAATTGCATCGTAATTAAATTCAAAAGGCACAATGCCGTCTTAATTACAAGTGGACTGACACTCTCACTTTCTATGATTTGAACCTCTATTGTGAGTATAGTTTTAGATTCCGATGTTTCACTTCAGGTTTTGCTGTATCCCTTGGACCTTCTTATTGACGATGAAACACAGAAATTGCATCGGAATTAAATTCAAAAGGCACAATCCCCACTTAAGTACAAGAGGACTGACACTCACACTTTCTAAGATTTGAACCTCTCCTGTGAGTCCAGTTTTAGATTCCGATGCTTCACTTCAGGTTTACTGTATCGCTTGGACCTTCTTATTGACGATGAAACACAGAAATTGCATTGGAATTAAATTCCAAATGCACAATGCCGACTTAAGTACAAGAGGAGTGACACTATCACTTTCGATGATTTGAACCTCTCCTGTGAGCCCAGTTTTAGATTCCGATGCGTCACTTCAGGTTTACTGTATCCCTTGGACCTTCTTATTGACAATGAAACACAGAAATTGCATCCGAATTTAATACAAATTGCACAATGCCGACTTAAGTACAAGAGGACTGAAACTCTCACTTTCTATGATTTGAACCTGTCCTGTGAGTCCAGTTTTAGATTCCGATGCTTCATTTCTGGATTACTGTATCCCTTGGACCTTCTTATTGACGATGAAACACAGAAATTGCATCGTAATTAAATTCAAAAGGCACAATGCCGTCTTAAGTACAGAAGGACTGACACTCTAACTTTCTATGATTTGAACTTCTCCTGTGAGTCCAGTTTTAGATTCCGATGCTTCACTTCAGGTTTTCTGTATATCTTGCACCTTCTTATCGACGTTGAAACACAGATATTGGATCCGAACGTAATACAAATGGCACAATGAAGACTTAAGTAAAAGACGACTGACACTCTCACTTTCTACGATTTGAACCTCTCCTGTGAGTCCAGTTTTAGATTCCGATGCATCACTTCAGGTTTACTGTATCCCTTGGACAATCTTATTGACGATGAAACACAAAAATTGCATCGGAATTAAATTTAAAATTCACAATTCCGACTTATGTACAGACGGACTGACACTCTAACTTTCTACGGTTTGAACCTCTCCAGTGAGTCCAGTTTTAGATTCCGATGCTTCACTTAAGGTTTAATGTATACCTTGTACCTTCTCATTGACGATGAAACACAGAAATTGCATCGGAATTTAATACAAAAGGCACAATGCCGACTTAAGTAAAAGAGGACTGACACTCTCACTTTCTATGATTTGAACCTCTATTGTGAGTATAGTTTTAGATTCCGATGTTTCACTTCAGGTTTTGCTGTATCCCTTGGACCTTCTTATTGACGATGAAACACAGAAATTGCATCGGAATTAAATTCAAAAGGCACAATCCCCACTTAAGTACAAGAGGACTGACACTCACACTTTCTAAGATTTGAACCTCTCCTGTGAGTCCAGTTTTAGATTCCGATGCTTCACTTCAGGTTTACTGTATCCCTTGGACCTTCTTATTGACGATGAAACACAGAAATTGAATCCGAATTTAATACAAAAGGCACAATACCGACTTAAGTACATGAGGAGTGAGTCTCTAACTTTCTATGATTTGAACCTCTCCTGTGAGTCCAGTTTTAGATTCCGATGCTTCACTTCAGGTTTACTGTACCCCTTGGACCTTCTTATTGACGATGAAACACAGAAATTGCATCCGAATGTATATACAAATGGCATAATGCCGTCTTAATTACAAGTGGACTGACACTCTCACTTTCTATGATTTTAACCTCTCCTGTGAGTCCACTTTTAGATTCCGATGCTTCACTTCAGGTTTACTGTATCCCTTGGACCCTCTTATTGACGATGAAACACAGAAATTGCATCCGAATTTAATACAAATGGCTCAATGCCTACTTAAGTAGAAGAGGACTGACGCTCTCACTTTCTATGATTTGAACCTCTTCTGTGAGTCCAGTTTTAGATTCCGATGCTTCGCTTCAGGTTTACTGTATACATTGCACCTTCTTATTGACGATGAAACACAGAAATTGCATCTGAATTTAATACTAAAGGCACAATGCCGACTTACGTAAAAGAGGACCTATACTCTAACATTCTGTGATTTGAACCTCTCCTGTGAGTCCAGTTTCAGATTCCGATGCTTCACTTAAGGTTTACTGTATCCCTTGGACCATCTTAGTGACGATGAAACACAGAAATTGCATCGGAATTAAATTCAAAAAACACAATGCCGACTAAAGTAAAAGAGGACTGACACTCTCACTTTCTATGATTTGAACCTCTCCTGTGGGTCCAGTTTTAGATTCCGATGATTCTCCTCAGGTTTACTGTATCCCTTGGACCTTCTTATTGACGATGTAACACAGAAACTGCATCCGAATTTAATACAAATGGCACAATGCCGACTTAACTACAAGAGGACTGACACTCTCACTTTCTATGATTTGAACCTCTCCTGTGAGTCCACTTTTAGATTCCGATGCTTCACTTAAGGTTTACTTTATCCCTTGGACCTTAATATTGACGATGAAACACAGAAATTGTATCGGAATTAAATTCAAAAAGCACAATGCCGACTTAAGTAAAAGAGGACAGACACTCTCACTTTCTATGATTTGAACCTCTCCTGTGAGTCCTGTTTTAGATTCCGATGCTTCACTTCAGGTTTATTGTATCCCTTGGACCTCCTTATTGACGATGAAACACAGAAATTGCATCGGAATTAAATTCAAAAGTCACAATGCCGACTTCAGTACAAGAGGACTGACACTCTAACTTTCTATGATTTGAACCTCTCTTGTGAGTCCAGTTTTAGATTCCGATGCTTCACTTCAGGTAAACTGTATCCCTTGCACCTTCTTATTGACGATGAAACACAGAAATTGCATCCGAATTTAATACAAATGGCTCAATGCCGACTTAAGTACAAGAGGACTGACACTCTCACTTTTTATGATATCAACGTCTCCTGTGAGTCCAGTTTTAGATTCCGATGCTTCACTTCAGGTTTACTGTATCTCTTGGACCTTCTTATTGACGATGAAACACAGAAATTGCATCCGAATGTATATACAAATGGCATAATGCCGTCTTAATTACAAGTGGACTGACACTCTCACTTTCTATGATTTTAACCTCTCCTGTGAGTCCACTTTTAGATTCCGATGCTTCACTTCAGGTTTACTGTATCCCTTGGACCCTCTTATTGACGATGAAACACAGAAATTGCATCCGAATTTAATACAAATGGCTCAATGCCTACTTAAGTAGAAGAGGACTGACGCTCTCACTTTCTATGATTTGAACCTCTTCTGTGAGTCCAGTTTTAGATTCCGATGCCTCGCTTCAGGTTAACTGTATCCCTTGGACCATCTTATTGACGATGAAACACAGAAATTGCATCCGAATTTAATACAAATGGCACAAGGCCGACTTCAGTACAAGAGGGCTGACACTCTCACTTTCTACGATTTGAAAATCTCCTGTGAGTCCAGTTTTAGATTCCGATGCTTCACTTCAGGTTTGCTGTATCCCTTGGACCTTCTTATTGACGATGAAACACAGAAATTGCATCGGAAATAAATTCAAAAGCACAGTGCCGACATAAGTCGAAGAGGACTGACACTCTCACTCTCTATGATTTGCACCTCTCCTGTGAGTCCAGTTTTAGAATCCGATGCTTAATTTCAGGTTTACTGTTTTTCTTGGACCTTCTTATTGACGATGAAACACAGAAATTGCATCGTAATTAAATTCAAAAGGCACAATGCCGTCTTAATTACAAGTGGACTGACACTCTCACTTCCTATGATTTGAACCTCTATTGTGAGTATAGTTTTAGATTCCGATGTTTCACTTCAGGTTTTGCTGTATCCCTTGGACCTTCTTATTGACGATGAAACACAGAAATTGCATCGGAATTAAATTCAAAATGCACAATCCCCACTTAAGTACAAGAGGACTGACACTCACACTTTCTAAGATTTGAACCTCTCCTGTGAGTCCAGTTTTAGATTCCGATGCTTCACTTCAGGTTTACTGTAACGCTTGGACCTTCTTATTGACGATGAAACACAGAAATTGCATCGGAATTAAATTCCAAATGCACAATGCCGACTTAAGTACAAGAGGAGTGACACTATCACTTTCGATGATTTGAACCTCTCCTGTGAGCCCAGTTTTAGATTCCGATGCGTCACTTCAGGTTTACTGTATCCCTTGGACCTTCTTATTGACAATGAAACACAGAAATTGCATCCGAATTTAATACAAATTGCACAATGCCGACTTAAGTACAAGAGGACTCAAACTCTCACTTTCTATGATTTGAACCTGTCCTGTGAGTCCAGTTTTAGATTCCGATGCTTCATTTCTGGATTACTGTATCCCTTGGACCTTCTTATTTACGATGAAACACAGAAATTGCATCCGAATTTAATACAAAAGGCACAATACTGACTTAAGTACAAGAGGAGTGACACTCTAACTTTCTATGATTTGAATCTCTCCTGTGAGTCCAGTTTTAGATTCCGATGCTTCACTTCAGGTTTACTCTATCCCTTGGACCTTCTTATTGACGATGAAACACAGAAATTGCATCGTAATTAAATTCAAAAGGCACAATGCCGTCTTAAGTACAGAAGGACTGACACTCTAACTTTCTATGATTTGAACTTCTCCTGTGAGTCCAGTTTTAGATTCCGATGCTTCACTTCAGGTTTTCTGTATACCTTGCACCTTCTTATCGACGTTGAAACACAGAAATTGGATCCGAATTTAATACAAATGGCACAATGCCGACTTAAGTAAAAGACGACTGACACTCTCACTTTCTACGATTTGAACCTCTCCTGTGAGTCCAGTTTTAGATTCCGATGCATCACTTCAGGTTTACTGTATCCCTTGGACATTCTTATTGACGATGAAACACAAAAATTGCATCGGAATTAAATTTAAAATTCACAATTCCGACTTATGTACAGACGGACTGACACTCTAACTTTCTACGGTTTGAACCTCTCCAGTGAGTCCAGTTTTAGATTCCGATGCTTCACTTAAGGTTTAATGTATACCTTGAACCTTCTTATTGACGATGAAACACAGAAATTGCATCGGAATTTAATACAAAAGGCACAATGCCGACTTAAGTAAAAGAGGACTGACACTCTAACTTTCGATGATTTGAATCTCTCCTGTGAGTCCAGTTTTAGATTCCGATGCTTCACTTCAGGTTTACTGTATCCCTTAGACCTTCTTATTGACAATGAAACACAGAAATTGCATCCGAATTTAATACAAATTGCACAATGCCTAGTTAAGTACAAGAGGACTGACACTCTCACTTTCTATGATTTGAACCTCTATTGTGAGTATAGTTTTAGATTCCGATGTTTCACTTCAGGTTTTGCTGTATCCCTTGGACCTTCTTATTGACGATGAAACACAGAAATTGCATCGGAATTAAATTCAAAAGGCACAATCCCCACTTAAGTACAAGAGGACTGACACTCACACTTTCTAAGATTTGAACCTCTCCTGTGAGTCCAGTTTTAGATTCCGATGCTTCACTTCAGGTTTACTGTATCCCTTGGACCTTCTTATTGACGATGAAACACAGAAATTGAATCCGAATTTAATACAAAAGGCACAATGCCGACTTAAGTAAATGAGGACTGACACACTAACTTTCTATGATTTGAACCTCTCCTGTGAGTCCGGTTTTAGATTACGATGCTTCACTTCAGGATTACTGTATCCCTTGGACCTTCTTATTGACGATGAAACACAGAAATTGCATCTGAATTTAATACTAAAGGCACAATGCCGACTTACGTAAAAGAGGACCTATACTCTAACATTCTGTGATTTGAACCTCTCCTGTGAGTCCAGTTTCAGATTCCGATGCTTCACTTAAGGTTTACTGTATCCCTTGGACCATCTTAGTGACGATGAAACACAGAAATTGCATCGGAATTAAATTCAAAAAACACAATGCCGACTAAAGTAAAAGAGGACTGACACTCTCACTTTCTATGATTTGAACCTCTCCTGTGGGTCCAGTTTTAGATTCCGATGATTCTCCTCAGGTTTACTGTATCCCTTGGACCTTCTTATTGACGATGTAACACAGAAACTGCATCCGAATTTAATACAAATGGCACAATGCCGACTTAACTACAAGAGGACTGACACTCTCACTTTCTATGATTTGAACCTCTCCTGTGAGTCCACTTTTAGATTCCGATGCTTCACTTAAGGTTTACTTTATCCCTTGGACCTTAATATTGACGATGAAACACAGAAATTGTATCGGAATTAAATTCAAAAAGCACAATGCCGACTTAAGTAAAAGAGGACAGACACTCTCACTTTCTATGATTTGAACCTCTCCTGTGAGTCCTGTTTTAGATTCCGATGCTTCACTTCAGGTTTATTGTATCCCTTGGACCTCCTTATTGACGATGAAACACAGAAATTGCATCGGAATTAAATTCAAAAGTCACAATGCCGACTTCAGTACAAGAGGACTGACACTCTAACTTTCTATGATTTGAACCTCTCTTGTGAGTCCAGTTTTAGATTCCGATGCTTCACTTCAGGTAAACTGTATCCCTTGCACCTTCTTATTGACGATGAAACACAGAAATTGCATCCGAATTTAATACAAATGGCTCAATGCCGACTTAAGTACAAGAGGACTGACACTCTCACTTTTTATGATATCAACGTCTCCTGTGAGTCCAGTTTTAGATTCCGATGCTTCACTTCAGGTTTACTGTATCTCTTGGACCTTCTTATTGACGATGAAACACAGAAATTGCATCCGAATGTATATACAAATGGCATAATGCCGTCTTAATTACAAGTGGACTGACACTCTCACTTTCTATGATTTTAACCTCTCCTGTGAGTCCACTTTTAGATTCCGATGCTTCACTTCAGGTTTACTGTATCCCTTGGACCCTCTTATTGACGATGAAACACAGAAATTGCATCCGAATTTAATACAAATGGCTCAATGCCTACTTAAGTAGAAGAGGACTGACGCTCTCACTTTCTATGATTTGAACCTCTTCTGTGAGTCCAGTTTTAGATTCCGATGCCTCGCTTCAGGTTAACTGTATCCCTTGGACCATCTTATTGACGATGAAACACAGAAATTGCATCCGAATTTAATACAAATGGCACAAGGCCGACTTCAGTACAAGAGGGCTGACACTCTCACTTTCTACGATTTGAAAATCTCCTGTGAGTCCAGTTTTAGATTCCGATGCTTCACTTCAGGTTTGCTGTATCCCTTGGACCTTCTTATTGACGATGAAACACAGAAATTGCATCGGAAATAAATTCAAAAGCACAGTGCCGACATAAGTCGAAGAGGACTGACACTCTCACTCTCTATGATTTGCACCTCTCCTGTGAGTCCAGTTTTAGAATCCGATGCTTAATTTCAGGTTTACTGTTTTTCTTGGACCTTCTTATTGACGATGAAACACAGAAATTGCATCGTAATTAAATTCAAAAGGCACAATGCCGTCTTAATTACAAGTGGACTGACACTCTCACTTCCTATGATTTGAACCTCTATTGTGAGTATAGTTTTAGATTCCGATGTTTCACTTCAGGTTTTGCTGTATCCCTTGGACCTTCTTATTGACGATGAAACACAGAAATTGCATCGGAATTAAATTCAAAATGCACAATCCCCACTTAAGTACAAGAGGACTGACACTCACACTTTCTAAGATTTGAACCTCTCCTGTGAGTCCAGTTTTAGATTCCGATGCTTCACTTCAGGTTTACTGTAACGCTTGGACCTTCTTATTGACGATGAAACACAGAAATTGCATCGGAATTAAATTCCAAATGCACAATGCCGACTTAAGTACAAGAGGAGTGACACTATCACTTTCGATGATTTGAACCTCTCCTGTGAGCCCAGTTTTAGATTCCGATGCGTCACTTCAGGTTTACTGTATCCCTTGGACCTTCTTATTGACAATGAAACACAGAAATTGCATCCGAATTTAATACAAATTGCACAATGCCGACTTAAGTACAAGAGGACTCAAACTCTCACTTTCTATGATTTGAACCTGTCCTGTGAGTCCAGTTTTAGATTCCGATGCTTCATTTCTGGATTACTGTATCCCTTGGACCTTCTTATTTACGATGAAACACAGAAATTGCATCCGAATTTAATACAAAAGGCACAATACTGACTTAAGTACAAGAGGAGTGACACTCTAACTTTCTATGATTTGAATCTCTCCTGTGAGTCCAGTTTTAGATTCCGATGCTTCACTTCAGGTTTACTCTATCCCTTGGACCTTCTTATTGACGATGAAACACAGAAATTGCATCGTAATTAAATTCAAAAGGCACAATGCCGTCTTAAGTACAGAAGGACTGACACTCTAACTTTCTATGATTTGAACTTCTCCTGTGAGTCCAGTTTTAGATTCCGATGCTTCACTTCAGGTTTTCTGTATACCTTGCACCTTCTTATCGACGTTGAAACACAGAAATTGGATCCGAATTTAATACAAATGGCACAATGCCGACTTAAGTAAAAGACGACTGACACTCTCACTTTCTACGATTTGAACCTCTCCTGTGAGTCCAGTTTTAGATTCCGATGCATCACTTCAGGTTTACTGTATCCCTTGGACATTCTTATTGACGATGAAACACAAAAATTGCATCGGAATTAAATTTAAAATTCACAATTCCGACTTATGTACAGACGGACTGACACTCTAACTTTCTACGGTTTGAACCTCTCCAGTGAGTCCAGTTTTAGATTCCGATGCTTCACTTAAGGTTTAATGTATACCTTGAACCTTCTTATTGACGATGAAACACAGAAATTGCATCGGAATTTAATACAAAAGGCACAATGCCGACTTAAGTAAAAGAGGACTGACACTCTAACTTTCGATGATTTGAATCTCTCCTGTGAGTCCAGTTTTAGATTCCGATGCTTCACTTCAGGTTTACTGTATCCCTTAGACCTTCTTATTGACAATGAAACACAGAAATTGCATCCGAATTTAATACAAATTGCACAATGCCTAGTTAAGTACAAGAGGACTGACACTCTCACTTTCTATGATTTGAACCTCTATTGTGAGTATAGTTTTAGATTCCGATGTTTCACTTCAGGTTTTGCTGTATCCCTTGGACCTTCTTATTGACGATGAAACACAGAAATTGCATCGGAATTAAATTCAAAAGGCACAATCCCCACTTAAGTACAAGAGGACTGACACTCACACTTTCTAAGATTTGAACCTCTCCTGTGAGTCCAGTTTTAGATTCCGATGCTTCACTTCAGGTTTACTGTATCCCTTGGACCTTCTTATTGACGATGAAACACAGAAATTGAATCCGAATTTAATACAAAAGGCACAATACCGACTTAAGTACATGAGGAGTGAGTCTCTAACTTTCTATGATTTGAACCTCTCCTGTGAGTCCAGTTTTAGATTCCGATGCTTCACTTCAGGTTTACTGTACCCCTTGGACCTTCTTATTGACGATGAAACACAGAAATTGCATCCGAATGTATATACAAATGGCATAATGCCGTCTTAATTACAAGTGGACTGACACTCTCACTTTCTATGATTTTAACCTCTCCTGTGAGTCCACTTTTAGATTCCGATGCTTCACTTCAGGTTTACTGTATCCCTTGGACCCTCTTATTGACGATGAAACACAGAAATTGCATCCGAATTTAATACAAATGGCTCAATGCCTACTTAAGTAGAAGAGGACTGACGCTCTCACTTTCTATGAGTTGAACCTCTTCTGTGAGTCCAGTTTTAGATTCCGATGCTTCGCTTCAGGTTTACTGTATACATTGCACCTTATTATTGACGATGAAACCCAGAACTCGCATCGGAATTTAATACAAAAGGCACAATGCCGACTTAAGTAAATGAGGACTGACACACTAACTTTCTATGATTTGAACCTCTCCTGTGAGTCCGGTTTTAGATTCCGATGCTTCACTTCAGGGTAACTGTATCCCTTGGACCTTCTTATTGACGATGAAACACAGAAATTGCATCCGAATTTAATACAAAAGGCACAATGCCGACTTAAGTGAAAGAGGACTGATACTCTTACATTCCATGATTTGAACCACTCCTGTGAGTCCAGTTTCAGATTCCGATGCTTCACTTAAGGTTTACTGTATACCTTGCACCTTCTTATCGACGTTGAAACACAGAAATTGGATCCGAATTTAATTCAAATGGCACAATGCCGACATAAGTAAAAGACGACTGACGGTCTCACTTTCTACGATTTGAACCTCTCCTGTGAGTCCAGTTTTAGATTCCGATGCATCACTTTAGGTTTACTGTATCCCTTGGACCTTCTTATTGACGATGAAACACAGAAATTGCATCGGAATTTAATACAAAAGGCACAATGCCGACTTAAGTAAAACAGGACTGACATTCTAACTTTCGATGATTTGAACCTCTCCTGTGAGCATAGTTTTAGATTCCAATGCGTCACTTCAGGTTTACTGTATCCCTTGGAGCTTCTTATTGACAATGAAACACAAAATTGCATCCGAATGTAATACAAATGGCCCAATGGCGACTTAAGTACAAGAGGTCTGACACTCTCACTTTCTATGATTTGAACCTGTCCTGTAAGTCCAGTTTTAGATTCCGATGCTTCGCTTCAGGTTTACTGTATACATTGCACCTTCTTATAGACGATGAAACCCAGAAATCGCATCGGAATTTAATACAAAATGCAAAATGCCGACTTAAGTAAAAGAGGACTGACACTCTAACTTTCTATGATTTGAACCTCTGCTGTGAGTCCGGTTTTAGATTACGATGCTTCACTTCAGGATTACTGTATCCCTTGGACCTTCTTATTGACGATGAAACACAGAAATTGCATCTGAATTTAATACAAAAGGCACAATGCCGACTTACGTAAAAGAGGACCTATACTCTAACATTCTGTGATTTGAACCTCTCCTGTGAGTCCAGTTTCAGATTCCGATGCTTCACTTAAGGTTTACTGTATCCCTTGGACCATCTTATTGACGATGAAACACAGAAATTGCACCGGAATTAAATTCAAAAAACACAATGCCGACTAAAGTAAAAGAGGACTGACACTCTCACTTTCTATGATTTGAACCTCTCCTGTGGGTCCAGTTTTAGATTCCGATGATTCTCCTCAGGTTTACTGTATCCCTTGGACCTTCTTATTGACGATGTAACACAGAAACTGCATCCGAATTTAATACAAATGGCACAATGCCGACTTAACTACAAGAGGACTGACACTCTCACTTTCTATGATTTGAACCTCTCCTGTGAGTCCACTTTTAGATTCCGATGCTTCACTTAAGGTTTACTGTATCCCTTGGACCTTAATATTGACGATGAAAAACAGAAATTGTATCGGAATTAAATTCAAAAAGCACAATGCCGACTTAAGTAAAAGAGGACTTACACTCACTTTCTATGATTTGAACCTCTCCTGTGAGTCCAGTTTTAGATTCCGATGCTTCACTTCAGGTTTATTGTATCCCTTGGACCTCCTTATTGACGATGAAACACAGTAATTGCATCGGAATTAAATTCAAAAGTCACAATGCCGACTTCAGTACAAGAGGACTGACACTCTAACTTTCTATGATTTGAACCTCTCTTGTGAGTCCGGTTTTAGATTCCGGTGCTTCACTTCAGGTAAACTGTATCCCTTGCACCTTCTTATTGACGATGAAACACAGAAATTGCATCCGAATTTAATACAAATGGCTCAATGCCGAATTAAGTACAAGAGGACTGACACTCTCACTTTTTATGATATCAACGTCTCCTGTGAGTCCAGTTTTAGATTCCGATGCTTCACTTCAGGTTTACTGTATCTCTTGGACCTTCTTATTCACGATGAAACACAGAAATTGCATCGGAATTAAATTCAAAAATCACAATGCCGACTTAAGTAAAGGAGGGCTGTCACTCTCACTTTCTATTATTTGAACCTCTATTGTGAGTATAGTTTTAGATTCCGATGTTTCACTTCAGGTTTTGCTGTATCCCTTGGACCTTCTTATTGACGATGAAACACAGAAATTACATCGGAATTAAATTCAAAAGGCATAATCCCGACTTAAGTACAAGAGGACTGACACTCACACGTTCTAAGATTTGAACCTCTCCTGTGAGTCCAGTTTTAGATTCCGATGCTTCACTTCAAGTTTACTGTATCTCTTCGACCTTCTTATTGACGATGAAACACAGAAATTGCATCCGAATTTAATACAAAAGGCACAACACCGACTTAAGTACATGAGGAGTGAGTCTCCAACTTTCTATGATTTGAACCTCTCCTGTGAGTCCAGTTTTAGATTCCGATGCTTCACTTCAGGTTTACTGTACCCCTTGGACCTTCTTATTGACGATGAAACACAGAAATTGCATCCGAATGTATATACAAATGGCATAATGCCGTCTTAATTACAAGTGGACTGACAGTCTCACTTTCTATGATTTTAACCTCTCCTGTGAGTCCACTTTTAGATTCCGATGCTTCACATCAGGTTTACTGTATCCCTTGGACCTTCTTATTGACGATGAAACACAGAAATTGCATCCGAATTTAACACAAATCCCTCAATGCCTACTTAAGTACAAGTGGTCTGACGCTCTCACTTTCTATGATTTGAACCTCTTCTGTGAGTCCAGTTTTAGATTCCGATGCTTCGCTTCAGGTTTACTGTATACATTGCACCTTCTTATTGACGATGAAACCCAGAAATCGAATCGGAATTTATTACAAAAGGCACAATGCCGAATTAAGTAAATGAGGACTGACACTCTAACTTTCTATGATTTGAACCTCTCCTGTGAGTCTGGTTTTAGATTCCGATGCTTCACTTCAGGATTACTGTACCCCTTGGACCCTCTTATTGACGATGAAGCACAGAAATTGCATCCGAATTTAATACAAAAGGCACAATGCCGACTTAAGTAAAAGAGGACTGATACTCTAACATTCTATGATTTGAACCACTCCTGTGAGTCCAGTTTCAGATTCCGATGCTTCACTTAAGGTTTACTGTATCCCTTGGACCCTCTTATTGACGATGAAACACAGAAACTGCATCCGAATTTAATACAAATGGCATAATGCCGACTTAAGTACAAGAGGACTGACACTCTCACTTTCTATGATTTGAACCTCTCCTGTGAGTCCAGTTTTAGATTTCGATGCATCACTTCAGGTTTACTGTATCCCTTGGACCTTCTTCTTGACGATGAAACACAGAAATTGCATGGCAATTAAATTCAAAATGCACAATGCCGACTAAAGTAAAAGAGGACTGACACTCTCACATTCTATGATTTGAATCTCTCCTGTGAGTCCAGTTTTAGATTCCGATGCTTCACTTCAGGTTTACTGTATACCTTGCACCTTCTTATCGACGTTGAAACACAGAAATTGGATCTGAATTTAATACAAATGGCACAATGCCGACATAAGTAAAAGACGACTGACACTCTCACTTTCTACGATTAGAAGCTCTCCTGTGAGTCCAGTTTTAGATTCCGATGCATCACTTTAGGTTTACTGTATCCCTTGGACCTTCTTATTGACGATGAAACACAGAAATTGCATCGGAATGTAATACAAAAGGCACAATGCCCACTTAAGTAAAAGAGGACTGACATTCTAACTTTCGATGATTTGAACCTCTCCTGTGAGCCCAGTTTTAGATTCCGATGCGTCACTTCAGGTTTACTGTATCCCTTGGAGCTTGTTATTGACAATGAAACACAAAATTGCATCCGAATGTAATACAAATGGCACAATGCCGACTTAAGTAAAAGAGGACTGATACTCTAACATTCTATGATTTGAACCTCTCCTGTGAGTCCAGTTTCAGATTCCGGTGCTTCACTTCAGGTTTACTGTATCCCTTGGACCTTCTTATTGACGATGAAACACAGAAATTGCATCGGAATTAAATTCAAAATGCACAATGCCGACTTAAGTAAATGAGGACTGACACTCTCACTTTCTATGATTTGAACCTCTCCTGTGAGTCCAGTTTTAGATTCCGATGCTTCACTTCAGGTTTACTGTATCCCTTGCACCTTCTTATTGACGATGAAACACGGAAATTGCATCGGAATTAAATTCAAAAGCCACAATACCGACTTAAGTATAGAAGGACGAACACTCTAACTGTCTATGATTTGAACCTCTCCTGTGAGTCCAGTTTTAGATTCCGATGCTTCACTTCAGGTTTACTGTATACGTTGCACCTTCTTATCGACGTTGAAACACAGAAATTGGATCTGAATTTAATACAAATGGCACAATGCCAACTTAAGTAAAAGACGACTGACACTCTCACTTTATACGATTTGAACCTCTCCTGTGAGTCCAGTTTTAGATTCCGATGCATCACTTCAGGTTTACTGTATCCCTTGGACCTTCTTATTGACGATGAAACACAGAAATTGCATCGGACTTTAATACAAAAGGCACAATGCCGACTCAAGCAAAAGAGCACTGACATTCTAACTTTCGATGATTTGAACCTCTCCTGTGAGCCAAGTCTTAGATTCCGATGCGTCACTTCAGGTTTACTGTATCCCTTGGAGCTTCTTACTGACAATGAAACACAGAAATTGCATCCAAATTTAATACAAATGCCGCAATGCCGACTTAAGTACAAGAGGACTGACACTCTCACTTTCTAGGATTTGAACCTGTCCTGTGAGCCCAGTTTTAGATTCCGATGCGTCACTTCAGGTTTACTGTATCCCTTGGAGCTTCTTATTGACAATGAAACACAGAAATTGCATCCGAATTTAATACAAATGGCACAACGCCGACTTAAGTACAAGAGGACTGACACTCTCACTTTCTATGATTTGAACCTGTCCTGTAAGTCCATTTTTAGATTCCGATGCTTCGCTTCAGGTTTACTGTATACATTGCACCTTCTTATTGACGATGAAACCCAGAAATCGCATCGTAATTTAATACAAAAGGCACAATGCCGACTTAAGTAAAAGAGGACTGACACTCTAACTTTCTATCATTTGAACCTGTCCTGTAAGTCCAGTTTTAGACTCCGATGTTTCATTTCAGGATTACTCTATCCCTTGGACCTTCTTATTGACAATGAAACACAGAAATTGCATCCAAATTTAATACAAAAGGCACAATGCCGACTTAAGTAAAAGAGGACTGATACTCTAACCTTCTATGATTTGAACCTCTCCTGTGAGTCCAGTTTCAGATTCCGGTGCTTCACTTAAGGTTTACTGTATCCCTTGGACCTTCTTATTGACGATGAAACACAGAAATTGCATCCGAATTTAATACAAAAGGCACAACACCGACTTAAGTACAAGAGGAGTGACACTCTAACTTTCTATGATTTGAATCCCTCCTGTGAGTCCAGTTTTAGATTCCGATGCTTCACTTCAGGTTTACTGTATCCCTTGGACCTTCTTATTGACGATGAAACACAGAAACTGCATCCGAATTTAATAGAAATGGCATAATGCCGACTTAAGTACAAGAGGACTGACACTCTCACTTTCTATGATTTGAACCTCTCCTGTGAGTCCAGTTTTAGATTCCGATGCATCACTTCAGGTTTACTGTATACGTTGCACCTTCTTATCGACGTTGAAACACAGAAATTGGATCCGAATATAATACAAATGGCACAATGCCGACTTAAGTAAAAGACGACTGACACTCTCACTTGCTACGATTTGAACCTCTCCTGTGAGTCGAGTTTTATATTCCGATGCATCACTTCAGGTTTACTGTATCCCTTGGACCTTCTTATTGACGCTGAAACACAGAAATTGCATCGGAATTTAATACAAAAGGCACAATGCCGACTTAAGTAAAAGAGGACTGTCACTCTAACTTTCGATGATTTGAACCTCTCCTGTGAGTCCAGATTTAGATTCCGATGCTTCACTTCAGGTTTACTGTATCTCTTAGAACCTTCGTATTGACAATGAAACACAGAAATTGCATCCGAATTTAATACAAATTGCACAATGCCGACTTAAGTACAAGAGGACTGACACTCTCACTTTCTATGATACGAACGTCTCCTGTGAGTATAGTTTTAGATTCCGATGCTTCACTTCAGGTTTACTGTATCTCTTGGACCTTCTTATTGACGATGAAACAGAAATTGCATCGGAGTTAAATTCAAAAATCACAATGCCGACTTAAGTAAAAGAGGGCTGTCACTCTCACTTTCTATGATTTGAACCTCTATTGTGAGTATAGTTATAGATTCCGATGTTTCACTTCAGGTTTTGCTGTATCCCTTGGACCTTCTTATTGACGATGAAACACAGAAATTGCATCGGAATTAAATTCAAATGGCACAATGCCGACTTAAGTACAAGAGGACTGACACTCTCACTTTCTATGATTTGAACCTCTCCTGTGAGTCCAGTTTTAGATTCCGATGCATCACTTCAGAATTACTGTATCCGTTGGACCTTCTTATTGACGATGAAACACAGAATTTGCATCGGAATTAAATTCAAAATGCACAATGCCGACTTAGGTAAAAGAGGACTGACACTCTCACTTTATATGATTTGAACCTCTCCTGTGAGTCCAGTTTTAGATTCCGATGCTTCACTTCAGGTTTACTGTATCCCTTGGACCTTCTTATTGACGATGAAACACGGAAATTGCATCGGAATTAAATTCAAAAGGCACAATGCCGACATAAGTACAGAAGGACTGACACTCTAACTTTCTATGATTTGAACCGCTCCTGTGAGTCCAGTTTTAGATTCCGATGCTCCACTTCAGGTTTACTGCATACCTTGCACCTTCTTATCGACGTTGAAACACAGAAATTGGATCTGAATTTAATACAAATGGCACAATGCCGACATAAGTAAAAGACGACTGACACTCTCACTTTCTACGATTTGAACCTCTCCTGTGAGTCCAGTTTTAGATTGCGATGCGTCACTTCAGGTTTACTGTATCCCTTGGAGCTTCTTATTGACAATGAAACACAGAAATTGCATCCGAATTTAATACAAATGGCACAATGCCGACTTAAGTACAAAAGGACTGACACTCTCACTTTCTATGATTTGAACCTCTCCTATGAGCCCAGTTTTAGATTCCGATGCGTCACTTCAGGTTTACTGTATCCCTTGGAGCTTCTTATTGACAATGAAACACAGAAATTGCATCCGAATTTAATACACATGGCACAATGCCGACTGAAGTACAAGAGGACTGACACTCTCACTTTCTATGATTTGAACCTGTCCTTTAAGTTTATTTTTAGATTCCGATGCTTCGCTTCAGGTTTACTGTATACATTGCACCTTCTTATTGACGATGAAACCCAGAAATCGCATCGGAATTTAATACAAAAGGCACAATGCCGACTTAAGTAAAAGAGGACTGACACTCTAACTTTCTATCATTTGAACCTGTCCTGTAAGTCCAGTTTTAGACTCCGATGCTTCATTTCAGGATTACTCAATCCCTTGGACCTTCTTATTGACGATGAAACACAGAAATTGCATCCAAATTTAATACAAAAGGCACAATGCCGACTGACGTAAAAGAGGACTGATACTCTAACCTTCTATGATTTGAACCTCTCCTGTGAGTCCAGTTTCAGATTCCGGTGCTTCACTTAAGGTTTACTGTATCCCTTGGACGTTCTTATTGACGATGAAACACAGAAATTGCGTGCGAATTTAATACAAAAGGCACAACACCGACTTAAGAACAAGAGGAGTGACACTCTAACTTTCTATGATTTGAATCCCTCCTGTGAGTCCAGTTTTAGATTTCGATGCTTCACTTCAGGTTTACTGTATCCCTTGGACCTTCTTATTGACGATGAAACACAGAAACTGCATCCGAATTTAATACAAATGGCATAATGCCGACTTAAGTACAAGAGGACTGACACTCTCACTTTCTATGATTTGAACCTCTCCTATGAGTCCAGTTTTAGATTCCGATGCATCACTTCAGGTTTACTGTATCCCTTGGACCTTCTTATTGACGATGAAACACAGAAATTGCATCGGAATTAAATTAAAAATGCACAATGCCGACTTAAGTAAATGAGGACTTACACTCTAACTTTCTATGATTTGAACCTCTCCTGTGAGTCCAGTTTTAGATACCGATGCTTCACTTCAGGTTAACTGTATACCTTGGACCTTCTTATTGACGATGAAACACAGAAACTGCATCCGAATTTAATACAAATGGCATAATGCCGACTTAAGTACAAGAGGACTTACACTCTCCCTTTCTATGATTTGAACCTCTCCTGTGAGTCCAGTTTTAGATTCCGATGCATCACTTCAGGTTTACTGTATCCCTTGGACCTTCTTATTGACGATGAAACACAGATATTGCATCGGAATTAAATTCAAAATGCACAATGCCGACTTAAGTAAAAGAGGACTGACACTTTCACTTTCTATGATTGGAACCTCTACTGTGAGTCCAGTTTTAGATTCCGATGCTTCACTTCAGGTTTACTGTATCCCTTGGACCTTCTTATTGACGATGAAACACGGAAATTGCATCGGAATTAATTTCAAAAAGCACAATGCCGACTTAAGTACAGAAGGACTAACACTCTAACTGTGTATGATTTAAACCTCTCCTGTGAGTCCAGTTTTAGATTCCGATGCTTCACTTCAGGTTTACTGTATACGTTGCACCTTCTTATCGACGTTGAAACACAGAAATTGGATCCGAATATAATACAAATGGCACAATGCCGACTTAAGTAAAAGACGACTGACACTCTCACTTGCTACGATTTGAACCTCTCCTGTGAGTCCAGTTTTATATTCCGATGCATCACTTCAGGTTTACTGTATCCCTTGGACCTTCTTATTGACGCTGAAACACAGAAATTGCTTCGGAATTTAATACAAAAGGCACAATGCCGACTTAAGTAAAAGAGGACTGTCACTCTAACTTTCGATGATTTGAACCTCTCCTGTGAGTCCAGATTTAGATTCCGATGCTTCACTTCAGGTTTACTGTATCTCTTAGACCTTCGTATTGACAATGAAACACAGAAATTGCATCCGAATTTAATACAAATTGCACAATGCCGACTTAAGTACAAGAGGACTGACACTCTCACTTTCTATGATACGAACGTCTCCTGTGAGTACAGTTTTAGATTCCGATGCTTCACTTCAGGTTTACTGTATCTCTTGGACCTTCTTATTGACGATGAAACAGAAATTGCATCGGAGTTAAATTCAAAAATCACAATGCCGACTTAAGTAAAAGAGGGCTGTCACTCTCACTTTCTATGATTTGAACCTCTATTGTGAGTATAGTTATAGATTCCGATGTTTCACTTCAGGTTTTGCTGTATCCCTTGGACCTTCTTATTGACGATGAAACACAGAAATTGCATCGGAATTAAATTCAAATGGCACAATGCCGACTTAAGTACAAGAGGACTGACACTCTCACTTTCTATGATTTGAACCTCTCCTGTGACTCCAGTTTTAGATTCCGATGCATCACTTCAGAATTACTGTATCCGTTGGACCTTCTTATTGACGATGAAACACAGAAATTGCATCGGAATTTAATTCAAAATGCACAATGCCGACTTAAGTAAAAGAGGACTGACACTCTCACTTTATATGATTTGAACCTCTCCTGTGAGTCCAGTTTTAGATTCCGATGCTTCACTTCAGGTTTACTGTATCCATTGGACCTTCTTATTGACGATGAAACACGGAAATTGCATCGGAATTAAATTCAAAAGGCACAATGCCGACTTAAGTACAGAAGGACTGACACACTAACTTTCTATGATTTGAACCGCTCCTGTGAGTCCAGTTTTAGATTCCGATGCTCCACTTCAGGTTTCCTGCATACCTTGCACCTTCTTATCGACGTTGAAACACAGAAATTGGATCCGAATTTAATACAAATGGCACAATGCCGACATAAGTAAAAGACGACTGACACTCTCACTTTCTACGATTTGAACCTCTCCTGTGAGTCCAGTTTTAGATTCCGATGCATCACTTTAGGTGTACTGTATCCCTTGGACCTTCTTATTGACGATGAAACACAGAAATTGCATCGTAATTTAATACAAAAGGCACAATGCCGACTTAAGTAAAAGAGGACTGTCACTCTAACTTTCGATGATTTGAACTTCTCCTGTGAGCCCAGTTTTAGAGTCCGATGCGTCACTTCAGGTTTACTGTATCCCTTTGACCTTCTTATTGACAATGAAACACAGAAATTGCATCCGAATTTAATACAAATGGTACAATGCCGTCTTAAGTACAAGAGGACTGACACTCTCACTTTCTATGATTTGATCCTGTCCTGTAAGTCCAGTTTTAGATTCCGATGCTTCGCTTCAGGTTTACTGTATACATTGCACCTTCTTATTGACGTTGAAACCCAGAAATCGCATCGGAATTTAATACAAAAGGCACAATGCTGACTTAAGTAAAAGAGGACTGACACTCTAACTTTCTATGATTTGAACCTCTCCTGTTAGTCCGGTTTTAGATTCCGATGCTTCATTTCAGGATTACTGTATCCCTTGGACCTTCTTATGGACGATGAAACACAGAAATTGCATCCGAATTTAATACAAAAGGCACAATGTCGACTTAAGTAAAAGAGGACTGATACTCTAACATTCTATGATTTGAACCTCTCCTTTGAGTCCACTTTCAGATTCCGGTGCTTTACTTAAGGTTTACTGTATCCCCTGGACCTTCTTATTGACGATGAAACACAGATATTGCATCCGAATGTAATACAAAAGGCACAACACCGACTTAAGTACAAGAGGAGTGACACTCTAACTTTCTATGATTTGAATCTCTCCTGTGAGTCCACTTTTAGATTCCGATGCATCACTTCAGGTTTACTGTATCCCTTGGACCTTCTTATTGACGATGAAACACAGAAATTGCATCGGAATTAAATTCAAAATGCACAATAACGACTTAAGTAAAAGAGGACTGACACTCTCACTTTCTATGATTTGAACCTCTCCTGTGAGTCCAGTTTTAGATTCCGATGCTTCACTTCAGGTTTACTGTTTCCCTTGGACCTTCTTATTGTCGACGAAACACAGAAATTGCATCGGAATTAAATTCAAAATGCACAATGCCGACATAAGTACAAGAAGACTGACACTCTAACTTTCTTTGATTTGAACCTCATCTCTGAGTCCAGTTTCAGATTCCGATGCTTTACTTTTGGTTTACTGTATACTTTGCACCTTCTTATTGACGATGAAACACAGAAATTGCATCCGAATTTAATACAGAAGGCACAAAGCCGACTTAAGTACAAGAGGACTGATATTCTAAATTTCTATGATTTTAACCACTCCTGTGAGTCATGTTTTAGATTCCGATGCTTCACCTCAGGTTTACTGTATCCCTTGGACCTTCTCATTGACGATGAAACACAGAAATTGCATCCGAATTTAATACAAAAGGCACAATGCCGACTTAAGTAAAATAGGAGTGAGTCTCTAACTTTCTATGATTTGAACCTCACCTGTGAGTCCAGTTTTAGATTCCGATGCTTCACTTTAGGTTTACTGTATCCCTTGGACCTTCTTATTGACGATGAAACACAGAAATTGCATCGGAAATAAATTCAAAAAGCACAGTGCCGACATAAGTAACAGAGGACTGACACTCTCACTTTCTATGATTTGAACCTGTCCTGTGAGTCCAGTTTTAGATTCCGATGCTTCACTTCAGGTTTACTGTATCTCTTAGACCTTCTTATTGACGATGAAACACAGAAATTGCATCAGAATTAAATTCAAATTTCACAATTCCGACTTATTTAAAAGAGGACTGACACTCTCACTTTCTATGATTTGAACCTCTCCTGTGAGTCCAGTTTCAGATTCCGATGCATCACTTCAAGTTTACTGTATCCCTTGGACCTTCTTATTGACGATGAAACACAGAAATTGCATCGGAATTAAATTCAAAATGCACAATGCCGACTTAAGTACAAGAGGAATGAGACTCTAACTTTCTATGATTTGAATCTCTCCTGTGACTCCAGTTTTAGATTCCGATGCTTCACTTCAGGTTCACTGTATCCCTTGCACCTTCTTACTGACGATGAAACACAGAAACTGCATCCGAATTTAATACAAATGGCACAATGCCGAAAAAGTACAAGAGAACTGACACTCTCACTTTCGATGATTTGAACCTTTTCTGTGAGCCCAGTTTTAGATTCCGATGCGTCACTTCAGGTTTACTGTATCCGTTGGACCTTCTTATTGACAATGAAACACAGAAATTGCATCCGAATTTAATACAAATTGCACAATGCCGACTTAAGTACAAGAGGACTGAAACTCTCACTTTCTATGATTTGAACCTGTCCTGTGAGTCCAGTTTTAGATTCCGATGCTTCATTTCAGGATTACTGTATCCCTTGGACCTTCTTATTTACGATGAAACACAGAAATGGCATCCGAATTTAATACAAAATGCACATTGCCGACTTAAGTAAAAGAGGACTGATTAACATTCTATGATTTGAACCTCTCCTGTGAGTCCAGTTTCAGATTCCGGTGCTTCACTTAAGGATTACTGTATCCCTTGGACTTTCTTATTGACGATGAAACACAGAAATTGCATCCGAATTTAATACAAAAGGCACAATACTGACTTAAGTACAAGAGCAGTGACACTCTAACTTTCTATGACTTGAACCTCTCCTGTGAGCCCAGTTTTAGATTCAGATGCGTCACTTCAGGTTTACTGTATCCCTTGGACCTTCTTATTGACAATGAAACACAGATATTGCATCCGAATTTAATACAAATGCCACAATGCCGACTTAAGTACAAGAAGACTGACACTCTCACTTTCTATGATTTGAACCTCTCCCGTGAATCAAGTTTTACATTCCGATGCTTCACCTCAGGTTTACTGTATCCCTTGGACCTTCTTATTGACGATGAAACACAGAAATTGCATCGTAATCCAATTCAAAAGGCACAATGCCGACTTAATTACAGAAGGACTGACACTCTAACTTTCTGTGATTTGAACCTTTCTTGTGAGTCCAGTTTTAGATTCCGATGCTTCACTTCAGGTTTAATGTATACCTTGCACCTTCTTATTGACGATGAAACACAGTAATTGCATCGGAATTAATTACAAAAGGCACAATGCCGACTTAAGTAAAAGAGGACTGACACTCTAACTTTCGATGATTTGAACCTCTCCTGTGAGTCCTGTTTTAGATTCCGATGATTCACTTCAGGTTTACTGTGGACCTTGGACCTTCTTATTGACAATAAACACAGAAATTGCATCCGAATTTAATACAAATATCACAATGCCAACTTAAGTACAAGAGGACTGACACTCTCACTTTCTATGATTTGAACGTCTCCTGTGAGTCCAGTTTTAGATTCCGATGCTTCACTTCAGGTTTACTGTATCTCTTAGACCTTCTTATTGACGATGAAACACAGAAATTGCATCGGAATTAAATTCAAATTTCACAATTCCGACATAAGTAAAAGAGGACTGACACTCTCACTTTCTATGATTTGAACCTCTCCTGTGAGTCCAGTTTCAGATTCCGATGCATCACTTCAGGTTTACTGTATCCCTTGGACCTTCTTATTGACGATGAAACACAGAAATTGCATCGGAATTAAATTCAAAATGCACAATGCCGACTTAAGTACAAGAGGAGTGACACTCTAACTTTCTATGATTTGAACCTCTCCTGTGAGTCCAGTTTCAGATTCCGGTGCTTCACTTAAGGATTACTGTATCCCTTGGACTTTCTTATTGACGATGAAACACAGAAATTGCATCCGAATTTAATACAAAAGGCACAATACTGACTTAAGTACAAGAGCAGTGACACTCTAACTTTCTATGATTTGAATCTCTCCTGTGAGTCCAGTTTTAGATTCCGATGCGTCACTTCAGGTTTACTGTATCCGTTGGACCTTCTTATTGACATTGAAACACAGAAATTGCATCCGAATTTAATACAAATTGCACAATGCCGACTTAAGTACAAGAGGACTGAAACTCTCACTTTCTATGATTTGAACCTGTCCTGTGAGTCCAGTTTTAGATTCCGATGCTTCATTTCAGTATTACTGTATCCCTTGGACCTTCTTATTTACGATGAAACACAGAAATGGCATCCGAATTTAATACAAAATGCACAATGCCGACTTAAGTAAAAGAGGACTGACACTCTCACTTTCTATGATTTGAACCTCACCTGTGAGTATAGTTTTAGATTCCGATGCTTCACTTCAGGTTTACAGTATACCTGGGACCTTCTTATTGATGATGAAACATAGAAATTGCATCGGAATTAAATTAAAAAGGCACAATGCCGACTTAAGTACAGAAGGACTGACACTCTAACTTTCTATGATTTGAACTTCCCCTGTGAGTCCAGTTTAGATTCCGATGCTTCACTTCAGGTTTTCTGTATACGTTGCACCTTCTTATCGACGTTGAAACACAGAAATTGGATCCCAATTTAATACAAATGGCACAATGCCGACTTAAGTAAAAGACGACTGACACTCTCACTTTCTACGATTTGAACCTCTCCTGTGAGTCCAGTTTTAGATTCCGATGCATCACTTCAGGTTTACTGTATCCCTTGGACATTCTTATTGACGATGAAACACAGAAATTGCATCGGAATTTAATACAAAAGGCACAATGCCGACTTAAGTAAAAGAGAACTGACACTCTAACTTTCGATGACTTGAACCTCTCCTGTGAGCCTAGTTTTAGATTCAGATGCGTCACTTCAGGTTTACTGTATCCCTTGGACCTTCTTATTGACAATGAAACACAGATATTGCATCCGAATTTAATACAAATGCCACAATGCCGACTTAAGTACAAGAGGACTGACACTCTCACTTTCTATGATTTGAACCTCTCCCGTGAATCAAGTTTTACATTCCGATGCTTCACCTCAGGTTTACTGTATCCCTTGGACCTTCTTATTGACGATGAAACACAGAAATTGCATCGTAATCCAATTCAAAAGGCACAATGCCGACTTAAGTACAGAAGGACTGACACTCTAACTTTCTGTGATTTGAACCTTTCCTGTGAGTCCAGTTTTAGATTCCGATGCTTCACTTCAGGTTTAATGTATACCTTGCACCTTCTTATTGACGATGAAACACAGTAATTGCATCGGAATTTAATGCAAAAGGCACAATGCCGACTTAAGTAAAAGAGGACTCACACTCTAACTTTCGATGATTTGAACCTCTCCTGTGAGTCCAGTTTTAGATTCCGATGATTCACTTCAGGTTTACTGTGGACCTTGGACCTTCTTATTGACAATGAAACACAGAAATTGCATCCGAATTTAATACAAATATCACAATGCCGACTTAAGTACAAGAGGACTGACACTCTCACTTTCTATGATTTGAACGTCTCCTGTGAGTCCAGTTTTAGATTCCGATGCTTCACTTCAGGTTTACTGTATTTCTTAGACCTTCTTATTGACGATGAAACACAGAAATTCCATCGGAATTAAATTCAAATTTCACAATTCCGACTTAAGTAAAAGAGGACTGACACTTTCACTTTCTATGATTTGAACCTCTCCTGTGAGTATAGTTTTAGATTCCGATGTTTCACTTCAGGTTTACTGTATCCCTTGGACCTTCCTATTGACGATGTGACACAGAAATTGCATCGGAATTACATTCAACAAGCACAATGCCGACTTAAGTACAAGAGGACTGACACTCTCACTTTCTATGATTTGAACCTCTCCTGTGAGTCCAGTTTTAGATTCCGATGTTTCACTTCAGGTTTACTGTATCCCTTGGACCTTCCTATTGACGATGTGACACAGAAATTGCATCGGAATTAAATTCAAAAAGCACAATGCCGACTTAAGTACAAGAGGACTGACACTCTCACTTTCTATGATTTGAACCTCTCCTGTGAGTCCAGTTTTGGATTCCAATGCTTCACTTCAGGATTACTGTATGCCTGGGACCTTCTTATTGACGATGAAACAGAGAAATTGCATCCGAATTTAGTACAAAAGGCACAATGCGACTTAAGTAAAAGAGGACTCATACTCTAACATTCTATGATTTGAACCTCTCCTGTGAGTCCAGTTTCAAATTCCGATGCTTCACTTAAGGTTAACTGTATCCCTTGGACCTTCTTATTGACGATGAAACACAGAGATTGCATCCGAATTTAATACAAAAGGCACAATACCGACTTAAGTACAACAGGAGTGACACTCTAACTTTCTATGATTTGAATCTCTCCTGTGACTCCAGTTTTAGATTCCGATGCTTCACTTCAGGTTTACTGTATCCCTTGGATCTTCTTATTGACGATGAAACACAGAAATTGCATCCGAATTTAATACAAAAGGCACAAAGCCGACTTAAGTACAAGAGGACTGATATTCTAACTTTCTATGATTTGAACCTCTCCTGTGAGTCCAGTTTTAGATTCCGATGCTTCACTTCAGGTTTACTGTATCCCTTGGACCTTCTTATTGACGATGAAACACAGAAACTGCATCCGAATTTAATACAAATGGCACAAGGCCGACTTCAGTAAAAGAGGGCTGACACTCTCACTTTCTACGATTTGAACCTCTCCTGTGAGTCCAGTTTTAGATTCCGATGCTTCACTTCAGGTTTACTGTATCTCTTAGACCTTCTTATTGACGATGAAACACAGAAATTGCATCAGAATTAAATTCAAATTTCACAATTCCGACTTAAGTAAAAGAGGACTGACACTCTCACTTTCTATGATTTGAACCTCTCCTGTGAGTCCAGTTTCAGATTCCGATGCATCACTTCAGGTTTACTGTGTCCCTTGGACCTTCTTATTGACGATGAAACACAGAAATTGCATCGGAATTAAATTCAAAATGCACAATGCCGACTTAAGTACAAGAGGAGTGACACTCTAACTTTCTATGATTTGATTCTCTGTTGTGACTCCAGTTTTAGATTCCGATGCTTCACTTGAGGTTTACTGTATCCCTTGCACCTTCTTACTGACGATGAAACACAGAAACTGCATCCGAACTCAATACAATTGGCACAATGCCGACTTAAGTACAAGAGGACTGACACTCTCACTTTCGATGATTTGAACCTCTCCTGTGAGCCCAGTTTTAGATTCCGATGCGTCACTTCAGGTTTACTGTATCCCTTGGACCTTCTTATTGACAATGAAACACAGATATTGCATCCGAATTTAATACAAATTGCACAATGCCGACTTAAGTACAAGAGGACTGAAACTCTCACTTTCTATGATTAGAACCTGTCCTGTGAGTCCAGTTTTAGATTCCGATTCTTCATTTCAGGATTACTGTATCCCTTGGACCTTCTTATTTACGATGAAACACAGAAATGGCATCCGAATTTAATCCAAAATGCACAATGCCGACTTAAGTAAAAGAGGACTGATTAACATTCTATGATTTGAACCTCCCTGTGAGTCCAGTTTCAGATTCCGATGCTTCACTTCAGGTTTACTGTATCCCTTGGACCTTCTTATTGACGATGAAACACAGAAACTGCATCCGAATTTAATACAAATGGCATAATGCCGACTTAAGTACAAGAGGACTGACACTCTCACTTTCTATGATTTGAACCTCTCCCGTGAGTCAAGTTTTACATTCCAATGCTTCACCTCAGGTTTACTGTATCCCTTGGACCTTCTTATTGACGATGAAACACAGAAATTGCATCCGAATTTAATACAAAAGGCACAATACCGACTTAAGTACAATAGGAGTGTGTCTCTAACTTTCCATGATTTGAACCTCTCCTGTGAGTCCAGTTTTAGATTCCGATGCTTCACTTCAGGTTTACTGTATCCCTTGGACCTTCTTATTGACGATGAAACACAGAAACTGCATCCGAATGTAATACAAATGGCACAAGGCCGACTTCAGTACAAGAGGACTGACACTCTCACTTTTTATGATTTGAACTCTCCTGTGAGTCCAGTTTTAGATTCCGATGCTTCACTTCAGGTTTACTGTATACCTTGGACCTTCTTATTGACGATGAAACACAGAAATTGCATCGGAAAAAAATTCAAAAAGCACAATGCCGACTGAAGTAAAAGAGGACTGACACTCTCACTTTCTATCATTGGCACCTCTCCTGTGAGTCCAGTTTTAGATTCCGATGCTTCATTTCAGGTTTACTGTTTCCCTTGCACCTTGTTATTGACGATGAAACACAGAAATTGCATCGTAATCTAATTCAAAAGGCACAATGCCGACTTAAGTACAGAAGGACTGACACTCTAATTTTCTGTGATTTGAACCTTTCCTGTGAGTCCAGTTTTAGATTCCGATGCTTCACTTCAGGTTTACTGTATCTCTTAGACCTTCTTATTGACGATGAAACACAGAAATTTCATCGGAATTT